>NW_006399846.1:12786430-12884694 GCF_000299155.1 Elephantulus edwardii
TGTTCTGAGTCCCATTCTTTAAGAAACATCTTTTCCATGTGATTCTAAGGGAGCTACCAATCATACAGCCAAGTATTATTCACCACAGAGACTGGAGGGGTGACCGATGCTATCTATCAGAACTCTGCCTTTTTCCCATCCCAATCTCAGGACACTGTGCTTCAGGTATGGCCACATGAACTAAGTCAAGTTAACTAGATGCTGGGTAGACTAGGGAAGGAGCCCTCAATTCTGAGATTACTGTATAAAAGGAAGTTCTAAAATCTAATCCCTAAACACTAATCTGAGTCAGATTTTTATTTTGTGAAGGCAAGAGTTGTGTTTACTATAGCACTGATAAATTCTAATCCATTACATTTACTTTCATTCTTTTTACCAAGGCATCCTCATTGACCTCTGCTATGGAATGCTAAATTAAGAAAGGAAGGTGGTTTACATTTCAGAGACACGTGCCGCATTTGCTGTCAAAAGGTCTGCCGAAGGGAATGGCAGAAACTTGTTTCTTCTAAAATGACAGCATGACCTGATGGGAAGACCATGAGCACTCACATTCAATCTCCAGTCAAATGTTTCAAACACTCATCTGTGAGACTACTCAGTTTGCTGGAATATGTCTCCTCACGTATAAAATGAAGACAGGATATCAGTCTCACTGGCTGACATAAACAAAGCATTATCTGATATTTTAGAGGGGAATCAATAATCGACAAACATAACTCTTACTGCCTCTTCCCCAATTTACTTAGATGGCACTGGGGGCGGGGAGCTTTTTAGAGTAAAAGTAAAATGGATCCTTTTCCGGTTCATAAGCATGATGATTGGGTGTTCATGCTTTCGTATGACATGTGCCACCCTTAAACCTTTTATGATGTTGGCACATTACCCGTCTGACATTAAAAAAAAAGAACAAAAAAGGGGCTAACATAAAAATAAAAAGTAGCCAAAGACTACTATAACTGCTTTATACCTATCAACATCTTTAGTATTTAATACTCAGAAATAATTCAGGAAATAGTACTATTAAAAAACAGGCCATTGGGTAGCTTCTGACAACACACAGAAACTCTACAGGACAGAGTGAAATTAGCACCCCAATAGAAATCAAGCTCAAGGCCACTGCCAATTCTGATTCACAGTGACCCTCCATCCTGGTAAGGAGCTGTGCTGCCAACTCAAAGGTACAGGTTTGAATCTACCAGCTGCCCCGCAGGAAAAAGATGGGCAATGTCCTCCCAGGTAATTTTCTGCCTCTGTAAACATGCTGGTGGGTCAGCTAGGAGTCAATTCCATCTCGATGGCACTTAATAAGGACGACAACGTTAACAGAAGCAGACTGCCTATTTTTTTCCACAGACTATCTGGTGGATTCACACCACCAACCTTTCAGTCAGTATTTCAACATGTAACCTACTTCTGCCACCATGTGCCTTTATGTAAGGTCAGGAGCAGGAAAATGCCCCTCCGAGGAGGTGTAAGCGGAAGTATGAGAGACAAAACCACCTTTGCATGTGAAGATCATAGGAAGTGTGTTCTAGGGAAGGAGAGAGCAAGTACAAAGGCCTAAGGAGAGAACAGCCTAATCAGTCTAAAGACGTGCACACATCACAGCAGGAATAGTGAACCAGGGGCTCGGTGACAGCACAGAACAGAGGGGCAGAAGCTCCATTAGAAAAACTACTGTGACTCTATCTGTACTACTTGCCATCCGTCAGTTATGTTACACTGAGGTGGTTTGTACACTGCTGTTATGCTCAAAGTTATGGCACCAGTATTTCAAAAGCCACACTGATTTAAGGTGGAAGGTTGCAGGGAAGGGTCCAGAATAAGACAGATTAGGGAAGAAAGAGATGATAACCTTCCTTCAAAAATTAGTCCGTGAAAATCTTATGGATTCCAACAGAAGGCTGTCTGAGTGCCTGCTTTGGGCACATTATCAAGAGGGATCAAGTCCTAGATGAGGACGTCAGGTTTGGTGAAGCAGAGAGCCTGCAAAGGAGAGCTAGTTTAGATGGGTTAGACAATCGCTGCAATGACACACCGGAATACGCCTGTGGCCTGAGCAACATCTCTTTGCGCTGCACATAATGTTGCTGGGAGTTAGGAGTTCACTCAGTGAGAACTATTTATCTCCATTTTGTAGTGTGGTGGAGAATAAGGGCAGAAAGCGGGGAATAAGGGTAGAAAGCAGGGAATAAGAGTAGAAAGCAGGAGATTTGTCAGATCTGATTTCCACTTTTGTAGGAGCCCTCGGGTTGCTGTGCAGAAACAGAATATAGGAGGGCAATGGTGGAGGGTGGAGGACTTGAGGTCCACGCAGAGGACGGAGGACACAGATGGCTGAGCAGCTTGATTGCAGCAGCGATGGAGACTGGACGGTTTCAGACTTGTCATCACTGAGAACTACTCTTCACAGATCACCTTGGCTATCCTGCCTCGAGATAACAGGGGAAGACATGACACAGTGTCTGATTTAGGATCCTGCCTTAAAAGTTGGCAGCAGTCAAAAATGAGCTAGTGTTTGGCAAGAGTCAGAGTAGTTCAGCTTGTGGGCAGATTACATGCGTCTACTGCAAAAAGCAGAAAAGAGGAATAAATAGGGGCAAGAGGGAGACATGGATAGATCTCTGAAGCCCACGACTGACTGAGTTTCTATGTGACAATGGGACTGAAGTCACCCCAGAATCCTGACCTGGCAGGGACCTCAGAAATCATTTAACAAACAACACTCTTAGTAGTTGTATGAGCTCGGACAAGCAAACTATAACTTCTCTGAGCTTGGGCTTTTTTATTTGTAAAATTACAGCAACAAAAACAGCTCCCTCACATGACTGGTGTGAGGACAAAATTATGTTAATTTAAAGGCCTAGCATGGTGGGTTGTTTCCTTTTACCTGAGCTACACATCTTTGTTGTTACTGCTGTTGTTATGTGTCATTGCGTTACCTGTGACTCATAGAGACCCTAGGTAAAACAGCTCTGAAGCTGTCCTGTCCTGAGCCAGTCTCACTGACTCCAACAACCTAATCCCATTGCTCCACTTATCATGTCAATCCATTTCATTGGGTCTTCCTCTCCTGCACTGTCCCCACTCTTCCAAGCCATGATGTCCTTGACCAAGGACTGGTCCCTCCTGGCAAAATGCCAGTATGTGAGCTAGAGCTTCAAAATCCTTGACTCCAAGGAGAAACTTAGTTTCACCCTCTCCAAGCCAGATATATTTGCTTGGCGGTCCATTGCTCAAAACTCTTCTCCAGCACCCCAACTTAAAGGCATCAATTCTTCTTCTGTCATCCTTAGTCACACAGCAAGTAACCACAAAGACCATGGCCTGGATCAGGTGCACCTTAGTCTCCAGACCGGCAACACTGCGCCTCACACATTGGAGAGGTCCCTGACAGCCCACTTCCCCAGTGCAATTCTAGGCTTTCTCTTTTTGAAGAACTCAATTGAGGTGAAAAATATGGAGGTTAAGGTACCCCTAAAATCCCACTCTTTTCACTAGTCTTCTCTGTCAGAGAGGGGCTTTGTGAGGAAGTAAGCCAGTAAAAATTTATCAAGGCTAAATGTGGGGGCCTGGTTCAGTCAGTCTCCTGCTCCAGTGTCAAGAATAAGACATTTAACTGGGTTGGCCTTGCCTGTCTTGCCAACATCATGACTACAGTACTTCTGTCTGGACTCCCACTATTCTCCTGCCTGGAATGCTTTCTACACCTTCTTTCTCCCTCGCTGGCCATTTCATACCTGCGTCGTGAAGTTTAAATTAATACAATGAACCATTCCTAAGCATCCTCAAGATTTACCATCTGTTCCTCCTTTAAACTTTAAAAAAAAAATAATAATAGCGTGCACGATGTTACTGAACCCATAAACACACACACTTACACGGTCCACTACTGCTTTGTGAATATGTGCTTTATTTTCATCAGAAAGCAAGTCACCGGAGGTGTATTTTATTTTTTTAATAATTTTTTAAAAATGGGGTGTGTGTATGTGTGTGTGTGTATATATACCATCAAATCAGATTTGACTGGTACAGGAAGAGGTTGCCCCTCCTTCTCCAACAGAGCATCTGGTGGATTCAAACCACATACCTCTAGGACTGCAGTGAAGCGTCTTGCTACTAGGCCACCAGCGCTCCTTTATTTTTATTTCTAAAGGCGATTTGCATGGAAGTTTACAGAGCAAATTCATCTTCCATTCAGTAACTTAAACACAGTACGTTTTTACACTGATTGCAACCTCCACAATGTAAGAGCACTCAGGAAGAACATTTTAAATGCCATATGCATCCTCAAGTGCATGTGACAGAGAGAAGCAGTTTTATACCATGATCAACAGACAGAACCTTGAGGGATCTTCATTCCAGGCTGTAAAGTTCAAAGAGGCTCTATATGTTCTATCTGTCAATTCCCATCTTTAGAGATCAAAGGCGTTAACCAATGAACAGATGCGTAAACAGTGAGACTGAAATTTTTACCTAACAACTTGTCTAATCCAGAAAACCATCTTCTTCCTGTTTTTACTAATACAACAAGCTTTCTACAAACACAATGCAACAAGGTAACAAGAAGGTAAGAGTCTCCTTTCTCAGCTCACTGCTTCTGCTCCTTTCCTGCTCTGCCTGACATAGCTGCTCTGTTCATTCACTATCAGCAGAGCCTTGCATGGCGTCTCTCCTGTGTGCTGTCTCCTTACCATCAAGAAGTTGCTTACCAAAGCAACATACTTACATCAAGCTTGCATGGGAGGATTTACTTAAATTCATTGTTGCACCTTTTCTCCCCCCTTCCCTAGCCCACCCCGCAATGCACTCCTTCCAGATTGTCATACATACAATGAATAATTATATTCCTTTTAGACACTTCTTCCCCTCATCTATCTAGTGCAATGCTCATTATCCAATCTTTCTCCACTCCCTCCCCAACATCTCTCATGTCTGTCCTATTTTATAACAGCAGTGTTATGTGGTATTTATTTGTCCTTTCTTTTGTTACTTTTTAATCCACAGGACTGCTTCCATTACATCTCTTCAACAACTGGATAGATAAAAAAAACCATCAAAGTCTTCGGCTACCTTTTTATATTAACTAAACGGTGTTCAGGGAGCAGGCATTCCAGCCTGTCACTGTGTCTGCTGCAAGCTAGAACATGCTTACTTAGTTCCCCATCAAGTTCTTTGCACTATAAAGGCACAAGTTGCCACAAAGGCCTGGACCAGAACATCAGAGCTGTTGTTATGCACCCTTGGTCAACTACAAGTCATAGTGAAAGGCCTTTATGAACAAATGGCTGTGAACCCTGCTCTATTCTACGCCATCCTCGCTGCGTCTGCCACATGTCAGAAAGGGAATCTGAAGACCTGGGATTTTCCTTTTATAAAGTAAGCGGGGGGGGATAAAGACTTGGTCTCACTGTATCTTTAAGAAAACAATCCCACCTTGATATAAAACTGCAAACAACTGTCTCTGAAGCCAGAGAAATGATTTTGGTAAATGCATACCATTTTCATTTCATCATTACTGAGTAACGCTTTTGACCTGGTATGGTGACTTGAAAAAAATGTATATGATTCTTAGAAAGTAACCGAAAAGATGGAGTAGGGATACTAGAATAGGTAGGATGAAAGGAAGAGGAGGAGGCAGTGGCGAGGGGAATTATCACTGCCTTCTCTTTGGAACCAGCTCACAGCTGACCCTTCACTAGATTTTCGAGGCTGTAAAACACACATGAGGAGATTGCCCATCTTTCTTCCACAGAGTTGTTGGTGGACTCAAATCACAGAGGGTTTTTAGGTTAGCAGTTCAATTCCCTTCAGATTATGTGCTATCAGAGTTCCATGTGCACCCAGTCATTAATTGACACTAAATCAAGTTGTAACCTCATGTGAGAGGAAAACTACTGCACAGGGTTTCCTAAATGATAATCCTTATAGGAGTAGACTGCAAGGTGTTTGCTCTCTTGGAGCTGCTGGATGAGCTTTAACAGCCAACTTTTTCATTAGTAGCTGAGGACTCCACTGCTGTGCTACCAAGCTTCTATGAATTTGTATCTACATCTACAGATAGAAATAAAGAAGGCTGCAAGGTCCCCAGCTCCAACAGGCTAACGAATCCCAGAGCTCAGTCCCTAGGTTGGGCCCAGGTGCAAACAGACTCACCATCCTCGATGTCATAGGCGTAGGCCGAGAGGCGCAGGGTGGTGGCACAGTAATCGCATTTGAAGCAGCTCCGGTGGAAGAACTTGCCCTCAGCACTCAGCCTCTCCATCACGTAGACTCGCTTTTGGCAGAAGTAGCATGTGTCGCTACCCCCCAGGTTCTGGGGGAACTCCTTCTTTATGGATCCCTGGAGGAGATGAGGAAAGGGAGGGAAGAAGGCACGTGAGGACAGGGCCTCTCAGGCTCAGTTCCAGGGACTGTGCCCCCTTCCTATGTGGAACTGACTCTCACCAAGTGATTCCGTTTTGAGCCCAAGAAAATTACATGGCTGTGGTATGCCTCACTTTTGACTCTCCCAAATAACAGGAGTTCACTGCAGGACTCATGTCAGGCGTGCCAACCTGTAGCAGCTGGCACTGTGTCAGATCTCTAGTGGATGCTGATCAACAACCAAGAACAAAATGAAGTTGTTTTGTTTCTGCTGATGGATTCTACTTCACAGCATTTTCCAGCAAACTGAATTATTTTTAATAAAATTATTTTTTTGAGGGAAGCATAAGATACAGCTAACCCTTGAACAACACGCTTGAAATGGGCAGGTCTACTTAGACTTGGATATTCTGCTCGTGTGAGCTCCACTGTTGCATGGACCCACTCAGCAGGCTGTGAGTCTAATTAGCTCCATGTGAGTAGTTTGTCACTTTTATAGAATTTTTTTTTAATATCATTCACCAGATTTTCAACTTCACTGGAGCTTGCTTTCCCTAACCTCAGTGTTGTTCAATGGTCAACTGCATATACATTCAGGGCTCCTGTGGTCATAAGAAGACATGGGCAGCCTGGGCTTCAGTGAGCTCCTTTTACATTACCACATGTGCTTTCCCCCCCACAACATTTCAAATAACTATTGCAATCCTAGAAATTCAAATTCAGTCATCAAAATTCAGACAACCTCAAAGAAAATTACCACATGCCATATAGATTGGCAATCTGTGCCACTTAATGAGTTAGAACAAACCAGGCGTGTTCACCACAGCTGTGTGTGCCTATATAGACAAGTGCCCTTGACGGAGCTCTTACCAGTTCCTTCTTGTCTAGAAGGGTTTTGGGCTGCTCTTTCCTTTGAAGCTGACTGGCTATCTGCTCAGCCAATGAGCTCACTCCGCCTGTGTACATCTTTATATACTTCTATTGGTTGGAGATTAGAAAAGGACCAGAATGAACGGAAATGAGAATTGGAAAAACTAAATTAAGAAGACAGTGAGGAAAAAAAAACACAACTCAATAAAAAAACCACAAATCCATCAAAACTTTGAAAAGTGTAAAATGGATACAAGGTGTAGCAGCAAACCATGCCAACACAGTGTTCACAAGCAGAAATGCTGGGTGGTAAGGAAAAAAAACACGGTGTCAGTGTCCACACAAGGCCATCAGTGCGGGTGGAACACCTGCTTTAGAAAACAATCTCTGGGAGAGGAGAACTAGGCTTTGATGCCTTTGAATCTGCAATTGCAGGGAATGAAGAGTGGGAAGACAGGACAGATGCAAACAAAGGGGAGTAAGATGGGTCTTAGGGATTCCAATTACACACAGAGAATCCAGGGAGAACAGCTCTCATCTAGACAGGAGACCACGATGCACAGTAAATCTTGAGAGTACTTCTTCATTTAGAAATAAACCAAGGTGTGGAGGTTCCCTCCACTGGGAGCCGGATATCAAAAACCCTAAAAGTGCTTGTGTTGATCTCCTTCTTATTAACACTTAACCTGTAATGCCGTCACAGGCATCGAACACCTGCTCCAAAACCCAAACTAAACCCAGTCATACTTGTCAATTCCAAACTATGGTGACCTCACAGGACGGAGCAGAACTGCCCCAGAAGGTTTCCAAAGTTGTAATCTTTACGGAATCAGATTGCCAGATCTTTCTTCCTTGGAGAAGCTCAAACTCAAAAATTCACTGCCACAGCAGCCAGCTTTCACGGCTCTAAACCTCATGGGAGGGGACTGCTCATTTTTCGCCCACGGAACTACGGGTGGATTTGAACCTCCAGAGTTGTGTGGCCTTTGAATTAGTAACACAAGTCCCTGGACTAGGTCATCAAAGTTCCCACTTGCAGCTAGGGGACTCAAATTCCTGACCCTTCAGTTAGCAGCTTACGGCTTTAACCATTACACTATCAGAGCTCAAAAAACACTCCTGCCTATTGCTATGTTACAGGAAACTGAGCACAATATAGTAATGGTCCTGTTTTTCACCCTAGCACTAAAGCCAATGCCTCTGGGCTGGGTAGGCCATCTCAAACACAAGCCACGGAGGCACACGCCTGCAGTTATGTACCGAATTGCTCCATTAATACTAAGAAGCTAGAATGTGTTTCAACGGACTTACCCTCTTTCAGGCAACTTTGATGAAACAACCGGAGAAAACCATTATTAGGTGGCACCACGTAGTTCTGACTCACAGCGACTATGTAACAACAGAATGACACACTGCCTGGTCCCTGCCACCCTAACACTGCTATACGTGAGCCGCTTTATCAATTCATCTCACTGAGAGTCTTTCCGACCCTCTAGTTTACCAAGCATGACATCCTTCTTCAGGCTCTGGTCCCTCCTGCTAATCATATGTCCAAGTATGCCAGTCACATTTCACCATCCTCTGAAGGAGCATTCTGATTACACTTTCTCCAAGATAAATAACTACAAGGTTATAACTGTATGTCTTTCTGCTCATACCAAAAGCTGGCAATCTAGGCAGCTCAGCTTTCAGCCTTTCCTCAGGGGTGGAGAGCAAAGTCTTTGCGGGCAATCCTCTACACTTCCAAGTGGAAACAACACTTCCAAGTCACTTGTCACAGGGAGATGCCGCTGGCATCCCATGTGTGTGGCACTCCTTTTCTGAACTGCATGAGAGAAGGAGCTGCCAGCCAATCTTGAGGTGACCCAATTATTGCGATTCAGAAACATAGCAGGGGAATCCGTTTTATACATGTCAACAGCCCTCACAGGAAACAGGCAAACCTACGTGTAAGATCACTGGCATGAGCAAGTATACCCTGGGCTGAGCAGAATCACAAACCAGATGGGCTCCTGGTGAAACGAACTCCATATAAAATGTAGGAACAATGGCAGTAGTACAAGCAAGAAAACCATTCTCCAGGGGTCAGGTGGAACTGGGGATCAATCATATTTAGGGACTTAAAATAAGGAGATTTCCAAGGATTGGAGATTTCCAAGGATTGGTGCAACAGCTTATACCCATTAGTGGTTGAGAAAAACAAGTGGCTTTTGGAACCAAACTGACTGCAGATTAGGGACATTAGAGAAGCTCAGACCTGAAGCGGACAGACAGCAGGCACAGCTGAGCAGGTAACAGTCGGCACAGAGGGAGCAATAACTGCATTTCCTTTCATCCAGCAGCACAGAAGTAAGGGCGTGGACCAAATGCCACTCTCAGGTGGGACACTATGCAAGCCCACGGTCTTCACTGCTCAGCAAAGAGTCCTTCTCTCCCCACTAGAAACCACCACCCTTCAGCAGTTCCAGCACAGGGCTGCCGTGTGCAAAAGCATCATCACATTCAGTTCTCAGCAATGTGGCAACACTGACAAGCAGCCCCCCAAGAGAGGTGGGGACTCAAGCTCTCTATGTTCAGGACATGAAAAACAGGTTTCCTTCTCCCCACGCTTAAAAAGTCTTCAACATATTGCAATTGCTAGATTTCTACTTTTACACACCACACACATGCACGAGCTCCCACGTGGGCACACTGCATAGTCTGGTACAATCACAATCTCACAAGCAAAAACAGAGAGGGTTAAAAATCCTCCTCCAGTTTCTCTTTAAATTGCTCTACCGCTGGATCAGTGCTACTGTAGGAAATAGCAGTGGTGGCTTCAATAATGGCAAGAGGCACCAAAAATACTGCATATTCATTCTCCCTTATTTTATAACTCCTATTAATATGAAGACATTTGAAGTTACAAAAAAGCGAGCAAAAATATTTATCAATATCTGGTATAATTAAAATATAAGAAAAAAGAATTAAAGTGGTCTTATTTCCACAGACTTAGATGTGTTGTTAAACAGAACAGGTTCCTTTCCTTACGTTATTTACTTAAGCTTACACTATTTATTTAAAGGAGGCCCGTGGACTTCACATGCAGAAGAGATACCGCCACCTTCTCCCCCTGTAAACAAGTGATTCCTACAGGACACAGGTCAAAGGTAAGACCTACATAACCTCTCCCAGGGCAGGTGGCGCTTGTAAAAGTGAAGTGAGCAGAGGCAGAGGAGGGAAAGGAGCTTTGCCAAGTCACAGGCCGTGCTACCTGTCGAAGGGAGTCAGAGGAAGGAGAGGCGGGGCGGTTGGAGGAACGGAGACTAAGAGAAAGTTCCCACTGGTCGACAAAAAATCGACGTGAAGGTTCAGGCTCTGGCTATAAATATAAGATGGAGAAAGAGAGAAAAAAAAAATCAAGGGAAAATGTTAAATTTTTTAAAAAGTCATAAAAAAAAAAAAGAAGTCATATGGTATCCTAAACATAAGGAACCTGGCTACTTCAGACCCTACTATTAGACTTTCAGCTAGATAATATTTGAAGAAAGGCTTTTAGTTCTGGAAAATGAATGGCTTAGGTTTTCTTGAAAATAAATGTCTTATAAACACTATGCTTTCAGCTGAGCCCTTGAGTAACCTTCTTGCATAGGGCCGCTCAACTGATGAGGAACTTGTTCAACCAGGGCCCTGTCTCACGTGGGGACTCTTGCTCCATTTCCCCGGCAGATTAGTAACTGCCTGTGAGGGCAAAGGGCCCCCCTGCTCATGCATAAGCTCTGCTAATCCAAGAGCACTGGCTTCAGATGGGATTTCTCTTGGGGTAAAAAGATTCTACTGTCTATCACCCCACTGGCCTCAAAAAGAGCAGAGAATCTCTACTTCCACCTCAGATATACTGAATCAGAATTTACATTTTAACAAGATCCCCAGGTGACTCTCAAGATGGAGGGTGACAGTATGGACACAGCCGGTGACCCCAGTTTCTGCTCCAGATGTCTGGCTCCAGCCAGGCTCAGCTACAGGCTTAGGAGTGTGGTGTGATCTCTGCGGGGAGCACTGAAGGCCAAAAGGAGTAAGCCACAGAGAACCCAGCTCTGGGAGGGCAAAGATTGGGAAGAAAGGGGATGAGTGCTGGGTAGGAGCAGAGAGACTTGGGGAGAGTACATGTAGGATGATGGCACAGTGAAGGGGAAGTCCAGGAAGAGAATACAAATAGGGGCACTCAGAAGTACCTGGATTGAAGCCCTGCACTGAGGACACAGAGAAACCAATCCACAGTCTGGGGGGTGGGGGTGGGGTGGCAGAAAAAAGGAAAAATATCCCTGTGGAATTTGCCTCTGAGCTCACCTCTACTTTCCCTTCTGCTGTGCACCTTGGACTTGTGACCATCTTTCCTGACCAAAAGCAGTTGATTTACCATATTTCCGTCCATTCTTCTTTTAGATATTCATTTAAACATCACCACCCCCCCACGCCCACTACATGCATGTTCTCCAAAATGTAGGCTCAGTGAGAATGCCTGGTTTTCCCCAAGGAATGCAGGCTGGGGAGAAGGGTGGCTGGGCGTAGACAAGGCTTGTGAGAAGAGATTCTGGCAAGAGTGAGTGAAGCTGAGCGGGGCTGCTGGTGAGATGGGAAGGACATCCACCTTGTCCTCCAAGGCTCTTTGCTCAAGCTCAGCCCCCAACAGCTGCAGTGTGCACTCTAGTAGCAGCTGGAGGGCCTGGAGATAGAGGAAGGGGTGGGCTGAGGAGGGGACCAGTTAGCCTGGCTTCCAAACAGACCTAGGAGGTAACCTCATTTGATGTTTAGCTACAACAGCATTTCTCAGGGAGCAAAGGTGGAAGGAAAAGTGAGACAAAAGAGCCTGTGTGTGGCTGCTATGCAGAGATTCATTCTCACTGCAAAGTGATGACTAAAAATGTCCCCTTAAATAAGCCAGTTTCTTTAACCACTTATCTCTGCTTGTCATCAAATTATGATAGTCAGATTTAATCAATTTCTCCCATTAGTTTTTTAGAGAAAAGATTAACTAAACTTCTGATTATCTTTCCCCTCTTATTGTCACCTTCCTGACCCTCTATCCTCCTCAAACTGGAAAAATTCCCATAGCAGCTGAGAATTTGGCTCTCTAAGTATTTCCATTCCAAGATTCCATTGTTGCGGGGGGGAAAAAAGCCAAGCAAATGCCCCCACTGAGTAACCTCTTCCTCTGAGGACCCCAATACCTGGTTGTCAAATGCTATCCTACAACTGGCATGTATGTCAGGGGCAGAAGTAGTGTGATCTTGGGGTGGGGGAAGGCAAACAGAATGCCCAGGGTCAGCATCTGATCTGAATGCTTGGTGCAAGAAGGCTGTACTGTGAATGCCATCGGCATGGCTCAATATTGTGCATAAAAGGAACTCTGGCTCTTGGCTTGGTGACAAGAGCATGCAAGAAGCAAGGGGAGTGGGGAACTGCCCCACCGTTCCCTCTGCCCCCCTTTCCCCCAGCGTGCCCCTCTCTTTGGCTCAGCATCCCATGCCTTGGGTTCATGCTCGTTACCCTCTCATGGCGAGGACTCTGCTTGCCATGGCTGTCAGCATCAAGATCCCTGAATGTCTGTAGGCAACAAAGGATAAACTTAAGCTCCCTCCAAACATTCTATTTAGACCACCATCTAAGTAATAGATTCAGTGGCAGAAACTCAAGAGTTCAATTTCAAGACATTTTCCTTGCCCCTCATCCATCCCCATTGCCAATGCCCACGCCCCCAGGTAGACCCAAACCTGCGACCCAAGAATCACTTTCTATGCAGCCATTTAGCCCAATGAGACTAGCTACATCGATAACTACGTTAGTATAAAAGTGGAACAAACATAATTCATTCACAGGGTGGCATGAGATCAGAGGTGTTAATAACGGAAGAATATAAGGGAAGGTAGGTTAGAAGGGTAAAGCTTTCCATAATCAGATGTTAGAAAGGAAGGTGAAGAGCTGGATACTGGCTAGAATAAAAGACCATTCTAATAGCCTAGAAGAAACTCCAGGGTAGGAAGGACTACAGAACTGGTGTGTGTGTGTGTGTGTGTGTTATATTATTTCTGGGAGAAATGTGCAAAATCTGGAGACACTGTCAATGACAGACGGAAATAAGGACATGAACGGGACAGAAATCTGAAGACAAGAAGGGGCTAATGTGAAGCTAGCATAACAATCACGTGGTGACTTGTGGTGAGAATTATAGTCACCTTGTGGCCACGTAATGGTGAAGAAGCTGATTCAAAGACTGCAGTGTGGCTAATCTTATCCAGGGCCCATGGGCACACTGTCTCCTCAAGCAGAATGAGCCCCAGAGCTTAGGGCCCAGGCTCACACCACTTGGATTCAATTCCTGGCTCCGCTAGTTACTATGTGATCTTGCTGTCTCTAACCTATGCTTTCGCTTTTTCATCTGTAAAAAGGGGGGATAATAATAGCAGCTTCATCACTGCGTTATTTTAAGAATTAACTGAGATAATGTCCAAAAAGAACTTAGAATATTGCTTGGGAGAAATAAAATGTTCCTAGTGTTAGCTCTTAGTGACAAGGTATAAAATTCAAAACCTCACTCATTGCTATCTAATTGGAACTGACTCACAGCTGACCCTCCAGAGGGTTTTTGGAGGCTGTAAATCTCAGGAGCAGTCTACCCGTCTTTCTCTCTTGGAGTTGTTGGTGTATCTGAATCACAGAGAGGTGTAGTCTTTGGGTGGGCAGCACAACTCCCTATGGACTTATTCACTAGAGCTCCCCCTCCTTTGTTTTTTAACTTCTTGTTATGTGTCATCAATCTGAAGCCAATTTATAGATGAATCTCCTACAAGTTTTCAGAGGCAGTAAATTGCGTGGGAGTTGACTGCCCATCCTTTTCCCACAGAGCAGCTGGTGGATTCAAACTATGTATCTTCAGGAGAGTAGTGCCAGTAAGCCACCACAGTTTATTATTATTCTAAAATGACTTCAGGGGATAGTTCTAGTTTAAAGATTATTTGAGGGTGATAGTTTTAAGAGTTTATCCACACTCTATTCCAGAAAGTTTGGAGTCTGTGAAAATTTAAAATTCTGTTCTGCATTTTCCATTTTGATCAGGATTCTTCTACACAATCTTTGATTAAAATGTTCATTAATGATAGCCAGACACTAACCAGTTCTTCTGGTGGTGGTGGTACATTTTAAATAAGGCATTTTAGCTTAGAAATATCTTTTTCATAGAGCTTGCCTTTGAAATAGCATTTTATATAATAAACATATATCATAAAGATAAACAAGCCATTCCACACATTTATTTGTGTAAGTTTACCACAAGTATATTCTCATCCTCATTAATCGATGCTCATGGTTTTAACTATTCCACAAAGTACTTCTTGAATGGTCTGCATGGAGTGAGAATGAGGTGTATGCAGAAATGTTTGTTGGAAGAAGTGGGATATACAAAAGGTAGGGCTCACAGAATCAGAAGAAAACAAACTCATATAGAGAAGCAATAGAAGCTTCAGGAGCCCGTCTTAACTAGAACTCTTTGGGCAGCAAGATACAAATGTCTGCTCTACGTGAAGTTATAGAAAACTGTATTACTCTCCAGGAGTTCTATGCCTTGGATCTGTGACAAACGGAGTTTAAATTTTAATTTGTAATTGAATCATCATGTGGTATCGTACATTAAACTACCTGGGTTTTTGAAAGGATTTTTGTATGATCCTAGGATTCAGACAGGAATAACTCATTTGCAGCAATAAAGGTTGCTTTTGTTATAAATAAATGACTTTCTGCATTAAAAAAAACAAAACACCTCAAGACTTAAAAAAGAAATCATCAGAAAGAGGGAAAACTGATTTGGTCTCTACTCTAGCCACCGGTACAGACAGAAGGCAGACAAACTGAAGACATGCAGAAAAGATCACCTGCTGGCTGCCACGTGCCCGCCAGGGAGGAGGAGTAGGGGGAGGAGAGAGGGTGATCACTTTTTTGGGGCAGGTCCGAGAGCGCTCCTTTTCCCGTCGCTTTTACACCAACAGACACAAACAAAGAGAACACTGGTGAAATAGTGGGCTCTTGAGTGCTGGTTCTGGAAGCTCTGAGGGGCGTTTATAAAAAAGAATCCCACAGGCCCCTTCTGTGCCCCTTCCAGCTGCAACAGCAAATCACTGTAGAGCCAGAGAGGGCGCCTTCTCTGGGTCTCCAAGTGCGTCTTGCACTTTGTGTTAAGACACAATCCCCGCACACAGCTGGTCTTGGGAGGTCAAACTTGCAGTGTGGCACTTTCTAAATGTCAGGGAACCAAGGCTAGAATCTTCTTTGCTGGTTTAATCAAGGTTGTTGGGGGACAGAAGAAACGGGCTTGATTACAAGTAGAGAGAAAGAGCAGACAGGTTAATCATTGTGACTGGATGGTGGAGAATTCCCCGACAAGGCTTAGATGCATGTATGCCCACCAGCAGGAAAGCAACACTTCCAGTCGGAATCCATGACAACATCCTGTCACTGCTTTGTTTCAACCTTTTTCACTCACACTCAGAAGGTTCTGGGAAAGTGGCAAGGACAGGAAACAGCAGGATATACACAACAAACCTCCTTCAGCAACTGAATACCTCAGGTGTGATGCCTGTAGCCTGTGCTCATTTTGTCCCTTTCACATTCTAGGCCCTTCCTTGTGCATCTGATCAAGGGAAGAATTTGGTACTCAAGAAACAACAATATCTAACTTGTACTGAGGCGTCCTGTTTCCCTTTGTTCACAGAGGCTGTGTGGGATCACCACAGGTAACATCTGGAGGGAGGAAGTGTTCAGGCCTAGAGGAACAGGGCCTGTTTGTTCCCTCACATGACAGTGTTCTGCGCAACCAAAGCAGGATGATGAGCAGAGTTTGCCCAAAGGATGTCTTTTGGAGATCAAAAGGCAAACAAGGTGGGGAAGGGAAGAGCCGCGCTGTTTACACAGGAAGGCAAACAGAAAAGATGCTGGCAGGCAGGGGCGCTACTCATTTCCTCTCTTCCACACTGTGACCTAAGCAGACAGTGGTCCCAGCGCCAGCTCACCCACCACTGTGGCGCAGGCCACGCCCTCCTCCCGACTCAGTCTGAACACTTCAGGAGAAACACCAGTGAGTCACCGTGAGGTGCTGCCAGTCAGGCCCTAAACTCCTGAGGGGATGAGGAAGGGCCAGCAGCCGGGCTGAGTCAGAGGCTGAGAGCAGAGAACACTCACCACCCTGCTGGAACTCCTCCGTCCCCTGGTTTCTGTAGCATCTGACAGTGCACTCTCAGGAGATAAATTTAGACTTATAATACTGTCCCAGATTTGGCATTAAGGTGAGGGAAAAAAAGGTATGTGAATATTATACGTTTCACATAAGAACTGCGAGTTACATTTCCTTCACAGGTGCCACTTCTCTGCAGTCAAGTAAACTCTCAGGTTTACAGAACCTGATGCATGTTAAGATGTAAGATGACTCTTAACAGGCTTTTCATTGTGTGATTTCTCTGTCTGAATGCAGAATCAACCCAGCTGTTCACTCTAACTGGAACCTCTCACAGAACTTACGTTTCCATAGAACCTATGCTGTATTTCAGCACTTCAATGTTTCTATTCAGTTGCCCATGTATCCTACCAGCATTCTGCTTCCTTGGCTGTGATCACAAATTGTCCAAATGGGAAGGTACACAGATGGAGAGTCACATTCTCCATGAGGCTATGACATACTTCATCAACAGAAGCACAAGCAGTTCCATAAAAATCATGTTCCCTGCGTCTGTTCAATCAGACAAGCTGAGGCTTCCCTTTCACCAGAGCAGAGGCCTGGCTTTTTTTCACAGCTCCTATTTACTACCGCTGAGACTTCCCTGAAAGCCCACCCAGTGCTCCAAAGCCACTGACAGTCAGTCACTTGTCACCACATGCATGTATTACTCCTGATCTCCCTTCCTCAAGCTCACTGGGTCCTCGTGATTTCTCTAACAATCTCGAACTTTTGGGATCTGGTACTGGCCCCTTCCACAAATCCTCAAGCAGCCTTTCATGTTACACCTTTTCACCTAGACATCAAAGCAAAACATGGGAACATATAGTAGCTTCTGTTGCACTTCTGGACATTGGTCCTGAGAGATTCTTATCTCAGTTTCATTGGCCCTGCCATTTAATGAGGCCCATTATAAAGAGAAAGGTCAGAAATGAACACTTTGGCCTGAATGCAATTTAAATAAAGTCCAGTTTACCACTCCCAAGCACCTCCTAGCAACAGCAGTTACTTTATGGCATAAGAGGTTTGTGAGGCCTCATGTGCAGGGAAACAAGGTCCAGTTCATCAGACCTCTCAGAATCTGTTAGTCCGAACAGAGATAAAATAGATAAAAGCAAACCTTGAAACAGCTGGTCCAGGCTCTGCTGACTAGGGCAGGAGCTTGCTCACTGTGGACTGAGACAAACCACAGTACTAGGCTTACAACCCCTGTTGGGTTTCCCACTATAAACCAAGGGCAATTTCCCTTTCTTCCTAGACAACGGTCTACTGCTTGGGAAAGGCACTTTTTGAGGAGACATGACTCAGATTTTAGAAAAACACTTCCAAAAAGAGTATATTTCAAATAGACAAACACCAAGATAAAGCCCATGGACATCTTTTCCCAGGGTTTGAAACCAACAAAAACCACAGTTCAAGACTATTTTCTTGGATAACATTTTTCTATTTAAGGTGAAAGGCCCAGCGCTTGCTCCCTTCTTGGTTCAAAGAGCCAATATCTCCCCTGATAATCTCAAGGAGATAGGCTACACAAAAAGTCAGCCTTAGACAGATATCACAAGCACAAAACCGGCAAGGCATCTAATAACTTTCCATCATAATGTCATTAACACCAAAATGAAGACTCCTACCCTTTCAACAGGTCTGTCAAATAGTGCACTAAAATCAGCACTGCCAGACTTGCTACTCTAATGAGAGGCGACCAGCCCGCTGAAGTGGGACTCTAAAGTGCAGGCCTCAATCCCACATGCGCAGAGAAGAGCATGGTGGGAGGGCCTGAGGAGGCACCCATCCTGGTCCCTGGGCAGTTTCTTTACCTGTTTCCATTGGGGGGTGGGAGCAGGGCGACCCTGCTCAGTCAGGCAGCAGGACGGCTGGCCAAGCCCACGCTCTTGTGTCGGCTGTGACACACAGGTCAAGCGTGGGTGGGGGCAGGACATAGAGATAAAACAAAATAAAATATAATGAGGTAGAAAAAGACAAAAACAAAGGTGCTTAAGGAAGACAATATACATCTATGAACCGAGGAAGGGGCAGAATTCTTAAAGGTACACTTATAAAGGAAAGAAATATTCTCTCTGGAACAAGAATGTTCTCTGAGAGTAGACTACGAATTCTGATTTGGCAAAGCAGTCTTTTCCTCCCAAATGAGGGAAGCAAGTTCAGGTGACTTTCCTCTCCCAGGAAGTGGTGGAGATGCAATCCCCTCCATCTTCCTGAGGTGGGCTGGCACCTGAGGCCACACAGCCACTAAGCAATTGCAAATGTTTACCAACAAATATAATCCTCCAGCCTTGACATGAATTGAGTACAAAGGTTAATTACCACAGATTACAAGTGAGAAGAAGTTAGTGATGGCCAGACTCCAAGAGAGGTTAGTCCCAGTCACCTAATCCACATAAACAATGTCTGAAGTGGATGGAGGAGATGAGAAAAGAGACAGGATGAAGAGGATGGAATCGCAGGTCCACAAACTCTCTCAGGCTGTTGAGAATTTTTCAAGAAACTCTCAGCATGAATCTCACAGCCCTAGTCGGCCCCTCTGCTTGTAAGAAGTCTTTGTGAGTATTAGAAAAGCAAAGGAAGGGGGAGGAGAAGATCTAACAAAGATGTTTCAAGTCAAGTATTCCTGTCCAGCACTCTTTTGCTTGCCTTATGGAACACAATTCAGTACTTACGATGAATCCTTATGTTTATACATTTCGAACTAGTGATCTTCTAGGAAAATAATCTAAAACAGAAAAACCTCCTAAAAAGCTCTGTTGTAGGAAGATTAGCCACTTCACTTTGTAAGTGAAGACTTGAAATGACTGAAAATATTCAGCACTAGAGGAAGAGTCAAGAAGATCATGGTACATACACATTTAGGAAGATGTATGTAAAGTGTTTGTAACAACATGATGATATGTTAAAAGTTAAGTGGGGGGGGGAAGCAAACTAGAAAAGTGTATATTAATCACAGCAGCCTGAACTACGAAAACAAAAATGCACTTGGGGGAAAAAAAAGACTTTAACAAATAAATAGTAAAATATTAACAGAACCACACTTAACTATCTATTACACTTTTCAGCATTTTCCTCAGTAAACATGAACTTCCTTTATAATTTAAATATGAATGTACACGAATCTATACAGACATACCTAAATATACTTAGGAAATTAGATACAAATAAACATTTTTTAAATGCCTCTGATTTTTTTGCCCAATATCTTGGACTTGAATGCCGAGGGCCAAAGCAGTCTTCTTTGGAGAAAGAAAAAAACCCAAAAAAACCCCAAACCACTCTGTCACAGAGTAGAGAAAACCAGACACCAATTGTGAGCCCACGAATCCTAAGGTCTGTTTTATACCCTCCCTCCTCCTGTGACTTAAAATGATTCCTCTTGCTTTTATGACCACACTAAGCCTGGATGGGCAGGGCGAGCTATGGAGTTTACCTGTCTCCTGATGCCAGTGGACTGTGGGGGCGCATTCTCTTCAAATTTGGCCAGCAGCTGTGTTGCCATGTTTTTCACTTTGTTCTGGTTTCCAATGGCAGCGTCCATCCTCCTGTCTGTCAGCGTGCTCACCAGAGTGGGTCTCTCTCCTCTGTAGCTCCGGGGAGCCTCCTCCTGATGGACATCAACCACCCAAGAACCACACTCTGTTACAGAAGGGCCTTCAAATGCCATTCCCACTAAGGAGTTCAGGGTGTCTCTGGCACAAGCACTGGTATTTGTTTTGTTTCTGAATGAGATTAACAGCTCTTTTCAAGGTTCGAATCTCAAGATGGAGTCATTAAGACTTTGGTTCATGGGGGCAGTGTGAGAAAGTTCTAACACTTCTGTCAGCCCTGTCATGTCAAAATGAGTGATTCCAAAGAACTAAGAAAAGCACAACTGCACATATCTATGTTTTCCTGGGCCCTTCCCACCAAGTAAGCAAGGGTAACTGCCTTCGGAAAAAAATCTGCCCACAGTAATGCTTATACAAGTTAAGAATGAATATGAAAAGATCTTAGCAATACCTATTTGGAGAAATTAAGGATTTAAACCAAAAAGGGCAATTTAATCTAGCAAATCCCTGAAGATTCTTACCTCCTCTGATTGACTGGTTTTTCTCCTCTTTCCAGCACCATCCAAGTCCTTTTCCTTTTTATCCTGAAACAAGAGAAGCAGGAATATATACTATTGTTGGCTCCATCCCCTCCTGTCAGCTTTGCAGCATATAAAAGATTCCTCTTTTCTCCTCCACTTACCTTGGGAGAACGCTTCCGAGAGATGGTCTGCCCAAGTTTGCTTAAGAAGGAGATGGGGGATTTGGTGCTGGCTATCAGGACTGCCTTCTCCTCAGCATTCAGGTCCAAGGTATCTGTGGACAAACACCAATAGCTCTGGAGGGGAACAGGAATTCTTGACCAGTACTTACTCACTGCCATTGAGTTAGTTCTAACTCACGGCGACCCTTCATTAGATTAGGTTCCAAGACTGTAAACTGCAATGGGAGAAGAATGTGCATCTTTCTCCTGCAAAGCTGCTAATGGATATGAATATAGCCTCTGGGTGAGTAGCACAAATCATGACAGACTACACTGCCAGAGCTCCCTGGTCCAGTACTCTTCTCCTTTACACACAGTTTATGCAACTCAGAAAGCTCGTGCAATGAGGAGGAATTCTGACAATGCCTCACAGTTCTGGGCCTTCTAAGTTTTCAGCCTTTGATCAGGTGTAGTCTTGTCACTTTTCTATGCTCATTTTAGTAGAAAATATTTTAATTGTCTCCTCTGATGATAGCTTCCTTACATGTTTGTTATGTGCCACTGAGTCACCTGTGACTCACAGTGGCCCTATGTATAACAGCTCTAAACCCTGCTCTGCCCTGTGACAATCTTATTGTCTCTGACACACCTACTCCCCTCACTCTAGTCACTGAATCCATACACCTCATCGAGAGTCGTCTTCTCTTGCACTGTCCCTCCACCCTCCAAGCATGATGTCCCTCTCCAAGAACTGGTCCTTTCTTAATATAAAATAATGTGTATCTCTATAGGGAGCTCTGGGGGCCTAGTGGTAAGGAATTAGGCCGATGACCTAAAGGCATAGAGTTTGAACCCACCAACCAATCCTTTGGAGAAATACAGGCAAATCTCCTCCTGTGCGATTTACAGCCTCTGAAAACCTGCTGCAGGGTAAGCTCTGAGGTGGTTTTGACTTGATAACATATAAAAACACTAATAAATTAAGATAGGAAGCAAAGGCCAAGAAAACCATCCAGGAAATACTAAGAGGTATGAGAAGAAAGAGAAGCCAGAGAAACATCAGTTAAAGAAGGAGAATGAGGCAAGTATGGCATAGCATCACGGAAGCCGTAGGCAAGAGAAGAGTTTCAAGAAAAATGACGTCCTTGCACACTGATGAACGATGCAGGAAATAACGAAGTACGTGATGGGTGAGGAATGAGAAAAGTAGGTGGATTTAGTGATTTTCAATGACTGTGGAGACCAACTTTGATGCAGCAGTAAAAACAGAAGCTGGTTGCAAAGTGTTCAAAAGACCAGGCAGTGAAACAGTGGAGGCAACAAGCACACATCATGTGTTCGAAAAAGGCTGATTTTAAGAGAAAGTTGTAGAGACAAACGTGGATAGGAAGGCTTTCTGCATATTTAATAATTGAGTAAGAAAGGTCTGGGAAGAATGATTGTTGTGGGCACACTCAAACTCAATTCTCTTGAGTCAATTCTGACTCCTAGTGATCCTACAGAACGGAGCAGAACTGTCCAACAGGGCGCTAAGGTCGTCATTGTCATGGAAGCAGCTCCCCACATCCTCCCTGAGAAGGAGCGGTGGCTTCAAATCACTCTGACCTTTGGTTAGCAGCAGAGCACTTAACCACTGCATCAGCAGGGTCCCTTGAGAACACAAGAGAGAAGGGAAAAATTACGGAGAAAAATTCCGGATGTCCTCTGACAGTTAACCAGAAAAAGCAGAGTAAGCTGGGGTTTGTGTTTGGTAGTACTGGTGAAGGATACAGTTGGAGGTGGGAAGACGGAAAAGCCAGGTGACCACAACAGCCAGAGATGGAGGCCACAGAAAGCAGTGTCACACTCAGCTCCTTACCACTGGAGGGGAGCGAGTCCTTAAACATCTCATAGAACTGGGTCAGGTACATCACCATGGACAGTTTGTCAGGCTCCCCCACGGATGCCATCTCTTTGCCGGTCATGATGGGAGAGATGCCGAGTTCCTTCTCAGCAATATCAAAGGCCAGCTGGTTGTTCTTCTCCACATTCTGCTCATCTAGAGAGTCAAAATCTCTGAGAACCAACACAAGAAAAATGTGTCAAGGCAGGCTGGTTGTTTCAAAAGCAGAAAACACACGATTCTGGAGTCTGCATCATTTCATTATCTGTTGGTTTAAACCAGGGCGGGGCAGGGGGAGATAGTGTATCACTGAAACCTAAATGCAAACCTGTTCATCTCACTTATTTGCTCCTTCTATTTACTAGGGAAACACAGTAGTTCTCAAAGGAGAGAGATTAAAGACCTACCCAGTTAAAGAAAGAAGAGAGGCAAAGTTGAAAAACTACCTTCATTTATCCAATAATGTGGGTTTCTTACTAAAATATAAGCTCAAGAATAGGAGCTACCTTTAATATGTACCTTATATATAATAAGCAAATATTAAACAAAGATAAAAATCCTATTTGACTCAGACTGCTTAAGGTCTTAGATTATCACTGTTTTGTCCCTTGGAAATGCCCAACTGTTATTGTACTACATCGGCTCTGATAAATCTTATTCAGCCTTCTTCTTGAAGGGAAATTCCAAAACTTTCCTCTAAAGATTTTTCCATTGCTAAATTTCCTGAATTTCCCCAAGCATTTAGATGAACTAACATTCCCCATTGGATCTTAACCTCCTTGTTATTCAATCTGAGTGATAACATTCCTGAAGTGATTTCAGATTAACTGGACCGACCTTATTTTGTGTTAACCTACTGACACCATAGCATCTGTTTTCCTTTTTAAAATCTCTTTGTCTTTTGATTGAGCTTATTAAAACTATGGAGGTCTCATCCTGTATGAAGTCACTGTCGTTTATACAGTGACAATTTACGTACTCGCTGCTTTGTAGCTGATAGACAATAACATTACGAACTCTTAAATCTTTACTCCAGGCAGCTTTGGAACTTTTCTAACAGTAATGTACTCCTTCTGCCCTCAACACATCCCTCTACCCCACCTGCTAGGCTCCATCCCATATTTCTACCTCTAGCCTTCTTTTTTTTATTTCCTTCTCTTCCCTTTGGAATAAGATTCACCTGTCGGATCTCCGAGAGCACGTATGGCCCATTTATCATTATCTTTCTCAGGCTGCTGCTTCTTTTCTCTCTTCCATTTTGCAGTCGGAATGATAAGGCTCTAAGTTACTTACCTTTTACAAAGCTCTGGGTGCGTGAGAAGAGAAAGAACCAGAGCTATCCAAGCTAATCAGAAACTGTCTAAACTACAGTATGTTCGATTGTTTTTACTAGCTCTTGGTTCAAGAGTGCATAGTCATCACATAAACAGGGACTCTGTCTTTCTTAGGTATTACCTAAAACGGTAGGTAAGCATTTGTGAAAACAAAACAAAGAAATAAAACTTGCACCCTTAAGTGGACTTAATGATGAAAGGGAAAGGCAGCCAAAAGCAACTACCGTGCTCTGCTTGTTTTTGAATCTTTTTGTTTGGCTCCCATGGAAACCAAGGCTGATGGGGGACATCTGAGTGCACTGGTCACTGACAGTTGGCCTAGGTCCTCCTAGTGTCCTGAGCCAGTAGGTGAATAAACAATGGCTAAAAGAGGAGATGGCACTGGTACAGGCGGTTAGGGTGACATAAGCTTCATGGGCTTTACCGAGCATGTGGGCAAAAAATGCAGTCCTTCTCAGAGATAAAACCAATGGGCCATTGTACTCTGGGTAAGTATTCACTGGCTTTTGTTTTGTTGGTTGTGACATATTTGTCCTGAGCTAGCCAAATGTTCTAGCCACGTTTCCCTTGTGACCAATACCACTGGAAAAGGTAACTGGCCAAGATGAAGAGTTCAACCCGAGGCCAATAAACAGTTTCCCTTTGTGTGAAGTTAAAAGGCCCAGGTGGGTGTGAAAACCAGTTTTTGACCTCCTGAATGCTGTGCTTTAAAAAAAAAATTCCATTCATTTCATTTTAAAGGTTCTTGGTTTGAGTGAGCTACATTAATGCTTGGCATACAGAATTTAAATATTGTTAACATCACAGTTAATCTGCCTTCTAGATAGTTTCTTACTATGGGCCTCATTTGAGGAAAAACAATACAAATTTGGCTTCTGGAGAGCAAGGAGTCCTTGGAGAAAATAAAGCAACTGATGATGACTCACATGAGATCAGGGCGATATCTATGGATAATTGCACACAAGGCCAGGCCACTTTTCCAGGACATGGTGAGATCTGTCACATTTACCCCTGCATAGCCATCTGTCTGCCTTTGGCACCAACCCAGCAGTTTGCTTGAACGGGCTACAGACTCTAAAATAAAACAGAAAAATTATTATTGTTAGTATAGTTACATAGTAATATTAACACATGATCCTCTTTTTAGTATACATGTCTAGTATAAAAAAAAAATAACTCCACTAGACACACTAGACAGCTCCAGGCAGTAATGTACCCTAAACAGCATCCACCACCCCATCTGTTAGGCACCCTTCAGCTACTTCTGTCTTTCTTGTTTTCCACTCATTCCATCTCCTGCTTGTAGTATGCGTACTGTACTTTTAAAAATTCAACTAATCACTTCTGTGTGGATCTACATAACACCTGACAGATAAAGATGTAAAATGTTAGAGAGGGTAGAGAAAGTATTGGCCTAGTGACAAGAAGCTGTGCTGCAATCCTGAAGGCATGCAGTTTGAAGCCACAAGCTGCTCTGAGGGAAAAGGATGGGCAATCTCTTCCCATGTGATTAACTTCCTGCAAACCTGATGGAGGTTCAGATATGGGTCGGTTCAGACTCTACGGTACATAACAACAACAACAGAGAAAGCACTGGTTTTCAAAAAGACAACAATAATGAGTGCAATGATGTAAACGACTGTGATATTTTAGGAGACTATCAATTTATCTAGAGTCTTATATATATATCACAAGCAGGGTGAGCTAATCATGCTGAAAGCCAAGTCCCCTTGCATTCTTGGAGTAGGGACTTAGATGGAAGAGCACCACCTACTGAGCAGTCACACTCACTTGCATTAGTTCTAGGATTTCCTGGGAGCGCTGCTTGGCAGCTGGCTAAAGCAGCTCTTAGCTCTCAAAGTTATCAGTCAAGGAATTAAGATTAGAATATTGTAGCCTCCACAGCAGCATTAAAAGAAAACAAAGCCTGATTTTACACTTTCCAATTTGCCAAGTGAAGAAATTGCAGGATGAAGTTGTCTGCACCAGCCAGATTCTACAGAGGTTTCTTTGTTGGGGCTGGTGAGGATTAGGGTGGAATGCTGACTCAATAATGGGTGTGAGATGATCTGATTCAGCCTCCTATTTAAAAGCACATTTGGGACCTCGAGCCTGTGGCCCTCAACACCTGGTTTTGGTCAAACATTCTTCTAGCACTGGTATAGCACTGGTCTGTCCATTTGTTGTACAGAGGTAACTCACGGTTGCTGTGATGCTGAACACTGACACTGATGTGTCAAATGTGAGAATGGTTACCCATGGTGGACTCCCTGATTAAAACAAGCTTGGAAGCAGGAGTGGCATCCACTTCTGAGGCAGTCTGCCTCTAGAAACTCTATGAATTTGGAGAAACGACAAAAGATATACAAGTGTTCAGGTCTTTCGTTCACAGGGTCGCTAGGAGTCGTCTATGACTTAACAACAACAACAGCAGCAGCATTAGATAAGCCACGAGACTGAGATCAGAACAAGCCCTAAGGGTACCTTCAACTTAATGATCGAATCTGGAAAAACTGGACAGGCACACAAATACGCCTAGGTATTTTCCATTTGACTGACATATCCTTTAAAACACGAACAATCTCCACAAATATTAGTTTTTCTTAATTGCGTAAGAAAAAAAAAATCTGACATCTATAAAAATGACTAGGCAACCTAGACATTAGCAACCCAGGGTTGCTAAAGAGATTTCATTTTCTTTCTTTTTTTTTTTTTCAGTCCAATGAAAGAGACTTTATTGAAGGCCCAGGGTCATGGGGCTCAGAAGAAGGTCACCTGCAAGAGGCAAGGGAGCCAGTGAGGAGGGGGCTCTTATTTGACCTTTTTCTTGGGGCGCAGGTTGTTGGCGTGCCCACACTTCTTCTTGCAGCAACTGACAGCACAGGGATGCAGGTGAGCGTAACACTTGCGGCAGATCATCCTGTCACAGTTATACTTCTGCGCGAGCTGGCACAAGGAAGGCTCGATAACACCACCACACAGACGCAGGGTGGACTCTTTCTGGATGTTGTGGTCTGAGAGTGTACAGCCATCCTGTAGCTGTTTGCCCGCAAAAATCAGACGCTGCTGGTCAGGAAGGATGACCTCCTAGTCTTGGATTTTGACTTTGACATTCTCGATGATTTCACTGGGCTCAATCTCAAGAGTGATGGTCTTGCCCTTCAGGGTCTTCACAAAGATCTGCATCTCTGCGTCTGCCACTTGGCCACCTCGGTCAAGATTTCATTTTCTATCAAATAATTTAGTGATTTGTGAACACAGCAAGTTAAAACCACATAGCATCTAATTCATTTTTAAGTCTTTCAGAGTAAAAATTAAATTTTGAAACTAAGCATAGACCACCACGTGGCTGCCATGATCATAAATTAAGTTGGCTAAAGAAATGAACTTTATTTAGATGTCTGTATCATACATACATCTACTATGCAATGGGCACCTTCAACATTCTAATCTCCAGAACAGCAGTGAACCAAGATACACTGTCTGCTTGATGGAAAATGGTGCTCGAGTGGAGAAAGACAGTGTTCTACCTACCTGCTGGCCATGGCACCACCCTGACAGCTCGAACCAAAATGCCCAGGACAGAACAAATCATCTTATTCTTGCAAACAATCTCACCCTTTTAATTCTTATTTAGATTTACGGCAGCAGAATCTATGATTACCCATCTACCTATCTTTTGCCTCATAATGCCACCAGCTGTCAATGCCTATTGTTTCTGGCTCCTTAATAGTTTCTCACACTGTTAATTACAACAGTGACATAAGTTACCACTTCTGAATGCTTGCAGTAAAGGATCTGTATACATTCATGGAATCCTCAAGGGGCAGTATTGTTCAGACATGTTAGCACACGCTTTGCAAAATCCAGTGCTAGGTGTGAAGTTCCAATGCCAGCTTCTTTATCTATGCAATTTCCCTTGAATAATCCATCTTACTTGTAGCTGACCACATGTACTCATAAAATTATCCTTTAACAAAACTCCAGGGACCCCTCAATACACAGAAAATACAGGATAGCCTTTGCCCTGATCCCTGGATCCTGTCCATGTCTTAGGACACAGCTAAGATGCCACCACATCTTCCATAAAGCCTGCCCCAATAACCTATCTGACTCTCTTCCTTTCTTGAGGAAGCATATCTGATTTCTCTTTGCATCCCCATTAGCACCTCAGGAGCCTAAGGTGACACAAGTTAAATACTTGGCTGCTCACCAAAAGGTCAGCAGTTTGAACTTCCCAGTGTCTTGGTGGCAGAAAGACTTGCTGATCTCTCCCAAAAAATTAAAACAAAACAACCCCCAAACAACAAACAAAACAACTCCCAAAACAACCAGTCAAATTTAAACTCATTGCTGTCAGGCTGGTTCCAACTCATGGTGATCTGGGTTTTGACCCGTAACTCATAATGGCAGAAGAATGCCCTATGAACGAAAGACCTGAACACTTGTATATCTTTTGTCGTTTCTCCAAGTTCATAGAGTTTCCAGAGGCAAGCTGTTTCAGAAGTGGATGCCACTCCTGCTTCCAAGCTTGTTTTAATCAGGGAGCTCCAACCAAACACTGTCTACCATGGGTAACCATTTGACACATCAGTGACACAGTGTTCAGCATCATAGCAACCATGAGTTACCTCTGTACAGCAAATGGACAAACCAGTGCTATACAACCTAGAAGAATGTTTGATTGACCAAAGCCAGGCGTTGAGGGCCACAGACTCGAGGGCCCAAATGTGCTTTTAAATAGGAGGCTGAATCAATGTCTTCAGGTTAGTGGTGTAACCAGAGCATCTTCCCAAAACTGTTGTTGTTAAGTGCTGCTGAGTCAGAATCGATTCACTGCTGATTCACCAGTGGGTTTGTTATTTCTGCGTGCAACTGAGTTGGAGCTTACCCAGACAGACGCTTCAGTGGATTTTCAGAGGCAGTAAATTGCCCAAAGGAGACTGCCCATCCTTCTCCTACAGAGCAGCTGGAGGATTCGAACAGTCTGCCTTTGTGTTCAGAGTGCAACGCCTTACACCATCAGAGCTCCCTTCCCAAAATATTACAGACAAGGAAACCCTACAGCGTAATTCTATTCTACATACAGGGCCATGATGAGTTAGAATGGACTTGCTGGCACCAATCATAACACCTTAAACAAGAGCTTGTTCACTTCAACATTACTGATAAGGTTGGTTCTGTCATTTTTTTTACTGTGGTAAGCGGCCCTGTGCATCGCAGAATTCTTAGCAGCATTGTTAGCCTCTGCCCATAAGGTGACACTAGCACCCTCCCCCCAATTGTGAAAACTGGCAATCACCTGCCAACGCCTATTGTTTCTGCCTCCTTAATAGTCTCTCACATCCTTAATGACAAAATGACTACCACTTTCAAACACCTACCCTACACTATGCACGGAAATAACCGCTCTGTACATTCCATACACTGAAAGATGTCTCCTGGGGGTCAGATCATAGGTGGCTGAGAACCACTGCAGTAAGCACTGTGCACATTAACTGGTCAGCGGATGAGTGCAGGCCTCTCCGAACTGGACACTTGCATTTCTAATAGCCATTACCAGTACTCACCATTGCGAGTCAACTTTGGCGTAGTTCGAGAATTTACCAGGTTCTCCATTTCCAGATGAATGTCTTTCATTTCTCCAGTATCATATAAATGGCGCACCTGGAAAAAGTCAGAAAGTAGCAAATAAAATGCCAGGTTAACAAGTCCCCATCTAAGAGCAGAGTAATAAAAGACAATAGTAGCAGCAGGATAGGCAAAGATTAGGCAGAAGTTACAATGATGCCCTTTAAATCATTTATGTAATGAGGTAGAATTCTGTGAAAACCAGTACATATCAATGTTGGATTAGTCCAGTATGAAGCTGTTGTTGTTAAGTGCCACTGAGTTGACCCCATGAAAGAAAGACCTGAACACTTGCATAACTTTCATTGTTTCTCCAAGTTCACTGAGTTTCTGGAGGCAAGCTATTTTGGAAGTGGATGCCACTCCTGCTTCCAAGCTTGTTTTAATCGGAGAGCGCCACCAAAATCTGTCCACTATGGGTAACTATTACACATCTGACTATCAGTGCCACAGCTAAAAAAGAAAATCTCTTTGCCAAGACAGAAAAAACTAAAAAAGTATCAGTGAATGAAAGAAAGAGCTCACTTTAGCTTTCTGTAAGTTCTGAGCAAGATGCAAATTTCAGGTTGAAGGTGAATAAAAATCACATGACAACAAAGGTAAAAGTCTATCTAACAGGCTGCTTTCTAAAAACTGTTCTGTTTCCAGGGAATGCTTTGCTCTGTAATATGTTATACTCAATACAGTATTGAGGCTTAAGAGATGTTTAGACATGACGCGGTAGTAACAAACAAAAAAAATAGGTGACCGAGAACAACTTTAGTATCTTTAGGTTATAGATTTTTTCTAAGTGTTTTATCTTTCCAACTTCTTTTGAGTGATGAATCTCATTTGACTGTATAAATGGTCTATAGATAGGGCAAAGGTCTTTACTTCTACTTACAAAGAGAGGAAGCTATACCATTCAGAGAAAATCCAGTAACACAGATGATATGTGGCATGGAAATGGAGGTGGAAGTCTTGAAGCCACAATCAGTCATGTGTAATCTTCTGCTAGTGATGTAACAACTCTCTGCCAGCTCAATTTGTTGATAGAAAATGGTACTGACCTCAGATACTATTGAGAGATTTCTAAAGATGTGTCATTTACATACATTTGATACCAATAGCTTTACACATTTCATACATCAGAAGTCTGTTCTGAGAGTGAGCTCAAATGTAGATAACTGACAAGATAGATCTTACCTGGCTTGGCCGCAGGAAGTTGATGTTAATATTGGGATACCTGGTGACAGGATCGATGCTGTATTGGCTGAAGTTCTTACTCACATTCTCAGGGGTCGTTTGAGGCAGCAACCTGTAAATGCTTTCCCTGCAATGACGTACGATATATTCAGAGCAGTGACACGCATCAAAACTATTCCTCTTTCCTTTTATTATAGCTCTATTTTTTTGACAAGTGAGCTCTGGAGGCCTAGTGAGTAAGGAGTTGAGCCACTAACTCAAAGGTAGGTGGTTCAAATCCAACAGCTGCTTTATGGCAGAAAGATGAGCACTCTCCTCTCATGAAAACCCAGTGAACGGTCAGTTATAAATGGGTTCTCAACTTGATGGCGTGTAACTACAAAAAATATTTTTTGACAGTCCAGTAAATTACTTGAAGGCTATGACAAAGTTTCATCCTTGACTGGTTCCCTCCAATCCTAAATTAGCCCTCTCTTACTAAAGTCACTACCTTAGCAATTTCCCAGGAACCGGAGACTAAGAGCCAATGTGACTAGCAAACACACTGCTTTAGGAAGTGATAAATACCTGACTTTAAGAAGCAATTAATTTACTGTCTGTTTTTCAAATTATGCCACTATTTATTATTGCCTTAAATAATACACATAGTAAAAATATTCAATTATCAATTTCACTCAAGTAATCTTATCTTTAGAGTCTGAGGTATTATTTGTTTATCAGTCAGGAAATCTTTTTCTTTTACATTTTCTATGAAAATCTGCTTCCAAACATTTGGGATAATAAGTAAAAGGTATAAGAAGTTTGGTGTTTTCCTTTACATTCAATGCCACTGTGGCTTAGTGATAAGGAGTTGGGTTAACAACCTAAAAGCACATGGTTCAAATCCACCAGAGGCTTTGAGGAAGAAAGACGGGTAATCTCCTCTTGTGTGATTTACTGCCTCTGGAAAAATCACTGAAGAGTCAGCTCTGAGTTGAACCTTACTCAATGGTATACAACAATAATATGACAATATCATCTTTCTTACTATGATTATGAAATCGACTTCACTAGTCTTCCTGGCTTACAGGCAAGAGGACAACAAACAACAACCCATTGCCATCAAGCTGGAATCAACACTCAGCTGACCTTCCAGAGGGTTTTTAGAGACTATAAATGGCCCAGAGTAGAGAGTGACCATCTTTCTCCCATGCGCAGCTGGTGGACTCAACCTGCAGCCCTCTGAAGGCAAGAGGGCAGATAATTTATTATTTTTGTCTTTTGTTTACATAACTGTGGAAAAGGCATCATCAGATATCATCCTTAATATACAGATTCAGATATCATTCACTGGTTAACAAATATATATAATTTGGAAAAGGCCAAAAGAAGAGAAGTGAGACTTAGGCTTCTATAATTCTATTAATAAATCTTGCTTTCCTCCCTTATTGTGAAAATATTTTTAGTTACGAAAGCAAGAAAGAACTTGTACTCTGCCTGAGGTATAAACCACCCCTTTTCATTCACAGTTTTCTCACAGAAGGAAACCATGGTTGCTTTCCATTCTTTCTCTGCCAGGACCTCTAACATTACCTCTCTGCCAGGACCTCCAAGGGACTTGCTCCGAGAGACCAGCTTCGTACCATCCAGGCAGAGTCCATAGCAGCTAGAAAGCCCCGGGCTATTCCAGTCCCCATTGGCCAGAAAGGCTGTGAAGGAGATTTAAAAAGGAAAAGAATGAATATAAGTCACCTTCTAAAACAGGGAAAGTAAGGAACAAAGAAAGAGTTGGCTCTTGATAGTAATGTTTGAGAACTATTTGGATATTAGACCATTCCACTGAAAGCCACAAAAGTTGCAGAATTTTGATCCAAACATAGCAAATCTAGGTTCAGTGGCCTATCATACCCCCTCCTTCCTGCTGTAGCTTCCACAAGAAGTTTAGCAATACTGTACAACATTTGGAATTAGCCATTCACCCAAGACATGGATTCAAACCCAAGACGGACTATTCCCTCAACCACAAAGTGCTGCCATCTTTAGAACTCACCTCCAGGAGGCTGTCCCCAACCAGAGCCACCAGCAACTGGTGACCGTTCTGCTCCCGCACCAAGGCCGCGTTCTCGGAGGCGTACATACAAGTGAAGTCGAACATGGCCACGTCAGGCTGCCCATAGTGATTGATGGCAAAATCCAGAGATGGCAGCTGCTGCTGAGTGGAGAAGTCTGCTGCCTCCCTAGCATAGTTCAGCAGAGCCTCTTGGTCCACATTCTCCCGAGAAAGCAAGAGTTCTGTGTCTGCATAGTCCTGTCTCCAGAAAGAGAAAGGTTAAGATGGGAAAGCTGGGAAAGCAGGTACGAGATAGTCCAGTCAGACCAAAGTGCATGTATGTGATAGAACCCAGCTTCACAGCCTTCCCTTTACCCTAAAGTGACCTAACACACCAAAATTAAACCTTTTAGACAAATTAAAAAGAAAAGGCTAATGCTAAGAGAGTACAAACTTACTATCCCTAAAAAAAAAAAATAATGTTGGCTTCTCTATTTATTTATTGCTTCTCTTTTTAATGTGTAACCTTGAGCAAGTCATTACTTCTTGAACCTACACTATCTATCTCAAAGAGCTGTTCTGAATATAAAATGAAATAATTTACATGACGGGGCTTTTAAACTGAAAACACATTTTATAGTTTTTTTTACTGCCCATCATTATCTGGGCAGCAAGCAGCTTTGGCAAATGGGACCATAAGGATCATTCAACCTTGTGAAATGAGCAAACGTAGACACTTCAGTGCCAAAAGAGGTACGAGAGAAGCAGCAGTAGTAGTCTAGGAGGCTGGGAAGAAATATGCCGAAGTGCAAACAAAAGGTTTTAAAAAATAATACAAATGATTCTGAAAGACTCTTTAGAAACTTGCTGACAGAGAAAGATAACGATGGGCACCTTCCACAAAAAGGATTGAAACACTTTTTTTGTCCTGGAGGTTTGTGGCATTCGGTGCCAACGCTTTATTCTCCTTCAGTAGGACCTAAAGTTCCCAAGTGTCCCTGAGGGTACTCTGAGCTACCACAACAAGATGTTAAAAGCCAAACACAAACACTCAAGGTGGTGCTGGAAAGAATGCTTGTTCAACACCAAGGACGTGGCCACAATGAGCAGTACATGGAGAAGGTATGGGCCTTGCCCTCTTTCAAAAGTAAATAAAAAGGAAACTAGGCCTTGGCACTCTCAACTGTCCCAACATCACCTCAGATAACCATGATCTGCCAAAAATGGTAGGTCTAAGTATTAAACTCAAGGAATATAAACCAGTTTCATGGACTGTTTCTCTGGAACTATTTTTTGAGGAATCCAACTACTCAAAACAAACAACATATTGGTTTTACAAAGCATTTGACCAATTATATTTTGCTTTTGCTTCTTGAAGAACGGCCTATACAAATTGCTTTGTCCTGTTTCCCTCTCCACCACTAGGCTGAGAAGCACATAAAGACCAGGGCAGAGGGTCCTGGGTGGAAAGGAGACTTTGTGTTCTGGGCACGTGCTCATCAGCTCGCTCCCCAGGCTATTCTCAGATAAGGCGGTAGTGTCAGGCCGACTGGAGTGACTGGATTCATTATCATCCTGCAAAGACAAAGGCCTCCCTGAAATCCAGCCATGACTTTCTGTGGGAACTGTGCAAGCCTGAATCAGCACATCTGGAGCCTCCTCACTTCTGTCCTTCTCATCACATGAGGACAGTCATTCTCTAGATAGCTGAGAAGTGCCAATTATAAGGTAATCCTTATACTATAGAATACATTTAGACCAATGAGACCAGTGTCAGACTTAAGAGGAGTCATCCAGACTCCACCCTGTGATTCTCAGAAAATATTTCAGAAAACCATCTCAGCTACTTGAAGATGAAGCTAAACTGGACCTGGCTAAGGATGGATGGATATCAAGCCCATGAGCCAAATATACTCTGACCCAGTAAGTAGCCCCTAGATCTCTGATAACTGTATCTCTTTACCTGCAGTAAAACCAGAACCATGATCTAACTCCTGTCAACACCAATTTCTGCTTCTCAGTCAACTTCTCTTCTCTCGATCACTCTCCCCCACAAGAAGATCTACTAACCAACAAAACACTGGTCATTCTCAATAATCACAAACCAAACAAGTTAACATGAAATGATATCCAAGACTTGCTTTGAAACTATCTAATGTTGAGAAGAATACTACTGAGGTATTAATGAAAACATCATTGGCTAAGTGTTGACAATTATTTAAGTAAGATAATGGGACATACAGTGATTCATTATACTATTCTAATTCTGTAGAGAATTTTAAAATTTCCAAGTTTAAAACAAACAAACAACAATGGGGAAACACCAGAGAAAAGTTCATGCTCTTGGGAGATGTGTTCAGAAGTCAAATTCACTGCCGTCAAATCATAACCGACACATAGCTGACCCTCCACTGGGTTTTCAGAGGTTGTAAATCACATGGAAAGAGACTGTTCATCTTTCTCCTGTAGAGAGGCTGATAGATTCGAACTGCCTGCCTTTGGTTGGAAGTGTAACTGCTAACCCACTAGGCCACCACAGCTCCCTAGGAAATATATTAAGTGCTCAATTTTGTTTCCTGGCAGGGAAAAACCTGTCAGACCACAAAGTTCTTTCTCTTGGTGATCACACGAACCACAGCACATTAAAAAAAGGTTTGAAAGAAATCCATTGCTCACATGCAGAATCACCCCCTTGTCCAGTAAACTCTGCTTTTTGGCTGTCATAACGAAATAGTGCGTGTCATCTTTGTAATAGACGATGTTCTCCAAATCAATACCTGTAACCAGAAAACAAAATGTGCATCTATGAGCATCTATGAATTTGCAGAGATGAAAGTACATCAGTGTAGCAGTCACTTGGGTGAATGGATACCAGAGGAGAAAGTCTAGGCAGGGGAAGAGAAAAGCAAATGATTCCTCAACGCAGACTGTCAATTCCCGCACATAGAGTCCATGAAAAAAGTGGAGCTCTTTTCTCTTTGCACTGCTCCGCAAGTCCCCTGATACTCTACTGTGGCCTATAAACAAGGATCTAATGATCAACAGTAAGCAGGAATACAGGAGGAAGATCTAGAAGGGGGAAAAAAAACAGATTATTAACCTCCAAAAATAGGAGCTGGGTTAGTTAAATCAGTTTCCCTTCTCTGACAGTCCTCAAGGAAGCCCAGGGAATCTCCTAAACTCTTAAGAACAGGACAGACAGCTTTATGCCTGGAAGCAGCAGGTGAACTACTGCCTTCTGATTAATTTAATCTAAAAAGCAGATGTAATGGCAAGAAACCATGCCCTAGAAAGCAGAGAACAAAGGCATGAAATGTCTAAGCTCATCTCTCGGAAAGTTTTTGTACAACGATCTAATTCTTATCCAGGACATGATTTCTTTCCAAGAGCGAACTAATTTAGGAAGAAGACACTTTTGATACCTAAAGCTCTCAATAAAAATCAAAGAACTACTACTACTCAACTGCTTACTCTATCAGACATGCTACCTTGTGCCATAGTACAAGGTAAGGGGCTGAGTAGGAATTCACAGAACACAGAATAGACATTTAAAACTAAATAAATACACGTAGTGGCAAGACACTGCACTGCAATCCCAGAGGTACGTGGTTCAAATCCACCAGATGCTCTGCTGGAGAAGGAGGGGGCAATCTCCTCCTCTACCAGTCAGATCTGATTTGACGGTACACGTAAAAATAATACAATAAAAAAAAAAATTAAAAGAAAAAAAAATAAATAAATACAAAGGAGAGTAGATCAATCACTTTGACGCAGAACAGATGCTAGAGTCAGGGACAAATGAATAGGAAACATTATGCTGAGAAATAGAGCAGGACTGTAGAAAGAGCAGAAAGGCAACAACAGTAAGGACGATCTCCTACTAAATTCCCCGAGAGAAACGTATTGCATGATTATTTGAATGTCTTTTCCTCATTGCTTGGAGGCATCTGCACCAACCTGTGGCTTCTCTTAATTCTTGGAAAAACTTTTGGTTGAATATGAAAGCCACACCACTGATCTCCTCCACTTTGGCTTCTGCTGTTGTGTTTCGATTAATAAAATTGGCTGTAATGGCAATGGCCAGCTTGCCACGAAATTCTTTCCGACGAAATCCTGGAGAGGGGGGAAAAACCCAGTCACAAAGGTGGCCAATGATGGCTGCAGAAGGAGAATCACCTCAAATAAGAGAGACTGAGGACCCTTTAATGAAAGGGGCAGGGGTGGAAATCACTGGGAGAAATTTAGAGCATCTCTACCTTATATTAATATATCCCTCTACATACACCTCAGGGCAAAAATTATTTTCCCATGTGTTAATAATTTTGAAATCAGACCAGCTAGGATATTACTCAAAACTAGAGATTTCATAAAAAAACTCCAACAAAACTACTTGCTTATCAATACTTCTATCTGATCTTGGGCGTACCAACAACACAAAGCACAGCTCATCTCCTCGCACTCTGACAGGAATGCCCTGTAAGAAGTAACCTGAGGACCAGCTGGCCAGGGGAAGGCTGGAGTCATTCATAAGGAGAAACGGCAAACAGGCAAGCAGATTCTCAGGAGTGATGACCCAGACTTCCAGTGCAGGGTGGTTTGAGGTTGCTCTTCACTTTGTCATGAATCAGGCAAAGGAGCAAGGACAGTACCTTCCAAGGTGTTCCTACGGCCATCGCCTCCAATGATCACTTCAAATTCATACTCTGATACAGGATGAGTTTTGGGGTGTACCAATGCCCGCCAACCTATCCCTGTGGACCAAAGTAAAAATGAGTCACCACTTTGACCATTTTGATACATCTCTGACTATCTCTAGATACTCAAGTACGCAGACCGCACAAAACTCCACTGCAAAAAGCATTAGGTGTAAATACAGTATAAATGATGTAAGGAAGCCTCGAAGAGGGTGTACAAGAAACTTTCCAAACTTACAACGTCCCAAAAGAGTTCCCGCAACGTCTAACATGAAGTCAGTAAGAGGCCTCCTTTATGGGCTAAAAAAAGCTCTTCAAAAGACTCAAGCTTTGTACATCAACGTTCATAGCAGTGTTATTCATAAGAACATGGAAACATCCCCAATGTACAACCACAATCAAGTGGATTGAGAAATTAAGGCACATTCATATGATGGTATACTATGTAGCACGTAGAAGCAATGATTTTGAAATTCACAACCTAACTTGGGAGGGACTAGAGAGCATTATGCTAAGTGAACTAACTCAGTCCCATAAGGACAAATACTGTATAAAACCATGATTGTAGAAATAGAACTAGTAAAACATGTATGAGGAACCAAGTGGAAGAGGGTAGGAACAGAGGGGTGAGGACGATGAAGGGTAGGGTGGGCTGGGGAGAGGTAATCATAGGGTTGTACAATTTGAGGGGTGGAGGGAGGGGTGGGTAAAGGAAATGGGAAGGCTCTGGTGTGAAAAACAATATATACGAACTTTTGTAAGTAAACCAGTAAAAAAAAAAATTCATTAAAAAATAAAAGAAGCAGGTTATACAGCAAAGTATTTCTGAAGACAATTCACTTTCTTCTCCCATTATCTCATCCTTTCTCATCCATCCAGTATTCTTTCATTATTCTCCATTTGCTTCAATCAAACTTACGTTCATTTTCCTGGTCCTCAGGAGGCTGTACAAGTCCTTGGAATTCTACATTGACATGGATTTCAACACCTAGTATCAAGGCTACTTTTAAAAGTATAAGTTGGAGCTGACGGATACCTGAATAAATACAAAGAATACATCAGTGAGAGCCCTACTGAGGAGAGAGCTCTGGTCAACCATCCCTGCTCGTGTTCCCAATAACCTACCTCCAGCTTTCATCTTCTTATCTATCTGTATGTCTGAAATAAAATCTGTGGAAGAGATGTCCTACAGAGACAACCAAGGCCACATTTCCCCCTTGAGGTAGGTGTTCAAAACCACCAGAAGCCCATCACTATCACAAGACTCTCATTTTGATCGTCCCCTAATGAGTCAAAGGCATCACCAGAGCCACCACTACTTAGGAAGACCTACAGGCCTGAGAGGACATGGGTCCTCCTGTGGAAGACAGAAGGGGGTCTTCCATAGTCTGGCACAAAGCGGTTGCAACTAAGGTTGAAAATAATTGAGAATCTTGTTGGTTATCCAGGGGAAAGTAATTTATTTCTTCCTTATCCAATGTGTACCTATGTGTTAGACCTGCAGCATAGATGAAATCCTATTCCCTGATCTCTGTCAAATCCTCTGAGAACCAAGGGAAATCCTTCCAGACACAAGGCCGACAGTGTCTGCATTAATGACGCCTGGTCCTCTGTGGAGGCAATCTGCTCTGCGCTGTGACTGAACTGCTGGAAGCACCTGCAAATCTTCCCCTAAATCCTCTGGGCTATGTCCCCAGCTCATCATGCCACCAACCTTCTGAGTCACCCATCCAAAGACTCCCAAATCCCATGCGAACACACACATTTTATTTTTACAGACAACTGAGGGTTCCAAGATGCTTCATAAATTATAACCCAACAGATGGGCTGGGAGCTTCCTCTGCCAGGGCAATGTGGCAGCTGCTGGCCAGGGCTTGATAAAGTAGCACAACTGATTCAAAGAGCAAAGGGTTTAAATGGCTCAATGTCCTTTTAGAGTACATCTGGAGGAGTTCAGGTCACAGTTCCTTGAGAAGGCTGCCACAGCCCCATTCACGGGGATTAAGAAACAGTGACTTCAACTTCATGATCAAGAAGCTCTCTGTTCTGTAATTGCTTTGCTGACAGGCCACTTAGAGTCATGAAAACAAAATTACTGTATGCGTTAACTAGTATTTACTTTATTGAAAAGCACAGGTCCAAGTTGAGCTTGGAGATAACAAGAGTACCACAAGAGCTATGCTGGCTGTTCCCTTCTTGAGGATGGTCAAAGGATTCCTGTTATCAACTTGGCATTCAAGACCAAGGCAGGATTCTCTTTCATCTTTAAATGTGGTTTCCAGTACCAAGACTCTTCCCACATAGCAATTTGTTCTTCTATTAGCAGAGCATGTATTGTTTTATACTATACATAGCTGCATGCTTATGTGTCTCTCTGAGTGGTAAGAAGTACCAGAGGACCAAGCCTCAAACTATCATCTATTTCACCATAGCTTGGCTCCTGCTATCAACCTGGTTTGTTGTAAGTGCTCAATTAAGAATTTAAGACCTACATCAGAATGTATGCCGAACTCCTCATTTTACAGGAGGTGTACTTGGGAGTTTGCCTGTGAATGGTGGAGATGGTGAAAGAGTACTGAATATACCACAGACTGTAAAAAAAAATCCACATCTGTCTTGTAAGAAGTGCAGCCAGAATGTTCCTGGTGAGATAAAGCATCATACACTTTGAGTACATGATCAGGAGTGGCTAGTCCGTGGAGAAGTAGAGGATCAATGGAGAGAAATGAGAAGGACTGACACAGCGACTGCAACAATAAGCTTAAGGACCCCAGGGACTGTGAGAATGGCATTGGGTTTGGTTCTGTTTGTACACAGGGTTATAAGGAGTCAGTATCGACTCAACAACACCTAATTATGACAAATGTGTAGCTAAGTATGCTGGGTAACCTATCAATTGAGTTGTAGGTATTCTGATTTGAAGCAGAGTATAACTTTCTACAAGACAGATACAAAAAGCAGAGCAAAATGAGTGACAGTGAATCCATCCCTCAGACAATGTTTGTCTCTTTTTTTCTGAGCACCTGTCGGTAGGTAGGCGTACACAAGAACCCTATAGAACTATCTTTACTTACTGATATGATCGATGGCTCCAGCGCAGAACTTGCCATAAAACTTCTTGGCACCCAGACCTCGTAGATCATGTATGGTGAATGGCCAGAGATGCAGGACGTTGTTTCGTGAGAAGGCATCTCGTTTCTCAATAACCACCACCTTAGCTCCTAATAAGGATAAGTCAATGGCTGTGCGGAGACCACAGGGGCCAGCTCCAATGATGAGACACTGAAAAACACAGATACCCTCAGGGCAAACTCAGTACCTCTTGAGAAAAACTCGTATTTCTACATAAACTTTACAATCTCATAGCCATCATTCCATAAAGTCTCCCAACAGGGCTCTTCTACCCACTACCAAGAAATTATCAAATCCACTAGAGCCATATCAGAACACACGCAATGGCTTGAGATATGAGCTATAACTGCTGTGGAGAGGACATTTTAATCATCAGTGCTGGACATAAACCAAGCACATGTTCACTTTGGAAATTCTGTAAGTCCCAGAGATGCATAACATCTTTTAATGGGTTATTATTTCAACAAATGATCTGAACAATCCCATCTAAGCTTCCACCATTACGTGAGGATCTTTTAGAAGGTTAAGTCAAATCGATTTCTCTCCAAGATGACTTATTAGAGAGCCCTGGTGGTGCAGTCACAGCAAGGTGCCCTGCTACCCCAAAGGTTGAGTGAGCATCTCCAGGGCTCACATCCACCAGCAGCTCAGTGGGAGAAAGGTGAACAGTCTCCTTTCATTATGATTTGTAATCTAATATGTACTCTTGGCTGTTTCAGAATACTGGACCAGGCTCACTATGCAAATGATTCCCAGGAGACAATTGTCAAGAATCAAAATTTTATCTGCTGAAGAGTTCTCAAATCATTATCTCCAAGGATGTAACCTTAATATGATCCATTTTATAGAGAAGTACTCAGAGATTTATCGTAACTAGTTTGCATTTATGTCTTGGAGAGGGTGAAACAAAGCTGTTCCTTGGAGGCAAGGATTTTGAAGCTCTGTCTCACATACTGTGGGTATCTGGCCAGGAGCAACTGGTCCTTAGAGAGGGACATCATGGTTAGAGGGGTAGAGAATCAGTGCTGCAGTGGAAAACCCGAGATGAGATGGACTGACACAGTAACTGGGATAATGGTGTTAGGTGTGTCAGAGACAGTGAGACTGGCTCGGGACAGGGCAGGGTTCAGAGCTACTGTGCACACAGGGTCGCTATGAGGTGCAGGTGACATGATGGCACATAACAACGAATAACCAGTTTGCATGTGTGATATAAGAAAATAAGTAATTTTATGTAATTCCTTTTGCCTTTAGTAAAGGCCTGTTCTCATTCACAAAAGTCCTATCTTCACAATCCAACCCCACTAGAGGCATTTCTAGGTATTCGGATAGGGTAATTTAAAACTAAGAATGTAATGTCAGAATCACACAGCCATATGTAACTTCTCCCTGGTAGTTTTTTCCAAATTTCTTCCAAAATATATCCTTTCATGAGGAGGAGAGTAAAAAAATGCATCTTTCCTTCTCTAGATACTTATAATTACTCCAGGACAAATACTAGAATATCTCACATCTTTGCCCTGGTCTACCCATTGCATGCCAACTCTCTTTCTCCAGCTTGTTTAAAAGGTGAGGAGGAACCACAGAAATACTATGTTTCACAAAGTACCTACTTATGAATCAGAACAGATTTTTGTGATTTGGAGTCTGAGGCCAGTGGCAAATTCCTAGGTTAGCAAATACTATACTGGTTACTGAGAATGGAACAATGACTTTATAAAGATGATATGCCACAAACCATGAAGCCAGGTACAGACAGGATGCTAAGTGAGTTTAGCTGATGTTACAAAGTGACCGGCTTCCTCCCCCTAATAGTGTGAGATTAAAAACAGTCTCAGCAAAAAGAAAAGGTTCCTAATACCATTTGACTTTAGGGTTGTTTTTAAATAGTAACATTTGCTGTTCACTGTGAAATCCATGAAATATACTTAAGAGTAGGATCTGGCACAAGGGATAATCAAGTGAACGTAAGCAATGAATCTGTAATGCTTCAATAAGATCTAACCTGGGCTTCCTAAGCCAAACTGTTGCTAGAATTGGCATAGTCCTATAACTTAGTAATTCTCTTTGGCATTTGGTTAAATCGTCAGGTCAGTGAGCCCAGAGCCTACAGGACACCAGGTCACTCATTACCTTCGTGTTAGTGCAGGCTTTTCCCTTTTTGTAGTCTTTGTGGCTGCCCCGTTTGTCCAACTTTGCCCAGAGGGCTTTGGCTTTCCAGTAGTTAAGCTTGGACTTCAGCTTATGATAGAAGGAGCGGTAGTCCTTGGGCTTCAATTCTAGGTGGTCACACAGCTCCTGGAAGGCCTTGAGAGTTCCTTTGCAGGTGGTAGCCTGGACAAATCGGTCAAAGAGGATGTGAGCTTGGTTCACTGTCTCATTCTTCCTTTCCTCCATGCTTCCCCACGATCAGCAGCCACCCCACAGAGCGGGCAGTGGGATGGCGGTAGATCCACCAGGCACTGTCACGTTAATCTAAGAAAAAGAAAAAGAAATGGTTAGCAAATGCATGCTTGTTTGTATAAATCTTCTGGGGGGGGGTGGGGGAGTCATAGAATCCTATGGTTTGATGGAATCAATTCTGCGCACTTTTAGAATGATACAGAAGAGGCCCCGGGTTTGGTCCAGGAGCTCTGACCTTAGAGAGCAACTGAGCAAAAAGATGTCCCTTTGTGAAGTAGGAAACAATTTGCATCTCTCCACACTTTACCACACTATCTTATCAACTAGACAGGTGTCATCAGCTTCATGATAGAAAGTTACAGATTATCAAGACCCTTCCCCCTCTTCTACTATGTCTTCTATGTCAACAGATACAAGTGTGTGCTGTGCTGTCTAGGATGATAACTATTTACCTGAACAGATTAGCTTGCCTTCATCTAAATGTGTAGCATACTCAACATATCTCTCCAGGTACTGGATATTTATCCTGCTAACAATGGATTAAATCAGTAATAACTTCAAAGATGGTGCAAAGCTGGGATTGTTTTTGTTTTTTATTACTCAACTCTCCAGATCTGGAAACCTAATTTTACAGACATGATGATTGGAAACTTAATGCCCTTTTGTTTATTCTTTTATTTTATTCTCCTCATCCCCTCCAAAAGTGAGAAGAACATATATGATTACTTAAAAATTACTCTGCTAATAAACATAGTCTATCTAGAGACTAAGTTGCACTTGATCCAGGCCATGGTCTTTGCAAATTAGGGACAGCACAAGAGAGAAGGCCCTTGATGAGGTGGACTGATACAGTAATGGGGGTTATGGGGGTTTGCGTGTTTGAGTCAGTGAGACTGGCTCGGGACAGCACATGCTTCATAGGGTTGATATGAGTTGCAGATGACTTGACGGCACATAACAACTGCTTGTCCCAATATTCAATAGTTAAGAAAGAAATAGAATTAGGTGGAATGAGCCCTCAGTTTTCCTTAAATAACAGTTTCTTCAAGGTAGCAGCAAACAACTCGAAAAATATTTAAAAATTTCTAAGAATAGTCTATTTTTCCTTGCAAGTCAAGGCTTATTCAAGAAATGGCAGATTGTCAAAAGATGGCTTTTCTGGGGGAAGATATGTTTATCCAACAGCAGAAAAGAGACTGAAAGAAGTAACAACAAATGACTAAAACAAAGTTCTAAGCGCTTACATCCTCAAGGGCCCTCTTTGCTGTGTGTCCTCACTGTGGTGATTCCTGTGGCTTTATTTGTTCTTTGGCAAGCAGATGGCATTGTGCAATCCTGACCCAGCGTGCCCGACCTGTGTTCATCATTAACTTTAAGTCCACCAGAGTCATAATGTTTGGAAATGGTTTCATACACCTGCTTGAATCTGTCTATGCCTTGCTTCAAGGAAGATGGTTTTTCTTTGTTACTACACAGCAGCCACCTTCATTCCTCAGGATTCAGAGTACCCCAGCACCACGATGTTTTTGCTTAAACGGATTCATGAAAGATCCTGCAATAGGGATTTCTAAAAGCCTCTCTCATGTCATCAGGTTCGGCTGTACTCACACCTCCCTAGATGAGAAGTCTCAGGTATGGATGTCAAACACAAGTTCTGTCACATGAGCTAGCATCCCATTGGCTGCCTGGCACCTATTCCATCTGTTATTAATACTTGCTTCCATCACAGAATTTTCAAACCCAACCCTGACACAGATAAACAACTTCATTAATAAGTCCCATCCCAAACCTACTTCCAACAAGTCAATTCTGAATCTTAACAAACCTCTGTTGGGTTTTGAGGCACCTTAAACCATCACTTTGTTGCCATAAAACAACTTCAAATGACCAGTTCGGGACAACCCAGAGCACCTGCTTCCAAGTGGCAGGCAAGTATTAGGTGCCCAGGCGAAGGGATTTCAACCCGCAGGTCACTAATGACAACAGATAAATAGAGGCAGGTTGGTTCCTGGAACAATGCGGCAGGCACCCAGCGAAAGACTACACAAGATGAATTCCCTCGGGCGGCCTCACTTTTCTTACTTTGCAAGTCAAATGACTGCAGTAGGAAGACAACACCTGAGAGTGACAGCACGATTCTGCAGCTCTCCAGGCTGTCTCACTTAGCAAGGAGACTTAACTGGCTGTCTGACTCAAGAGCCAGGAAGAATCACAGGAGAAGGGCCATTCCAAATACAGTCAGTCCCCTTTCCAGAAAAACCATATTTCCTCTCATTCCTAAAGGTCATCCCAGATCATGCCCATCCTGGCGTCTCCTGGACCGCTCCTGTGTGTTGTATGTCCCAGCATCTGGGGAAAGTCAGCATTCATAATAACAGGAACTCAGAGACCAGGAAACCTGGCCGGAAGGTGCCTGAAATCCTGGGGACTAGAGAGCCAAGGTGTGGAAGGAAGGGTGAGGGAAGGGAAGAGCCTGAGGAGGGAAGAGGAAGAGGTGGGGATGCCAGGTTTCTAGGGCATCTGTGCAATTTCTGCCAGTTGACAATACTCTGCATGTCTTGTCCCGTGGCAGCTAACTGCTGACTCAGAAGCCCTGCACATTCCTTGGCAGCTGAGGAAAATGCTGAAGAAAGAGCCTAGGAAGCACAGGCAGGAACACGGTTTAGGTTTCTATTTAACAACAGTAAAAGGTTGTCACCGACACGTGGTTGGTTATGAGAGCCCTCAATCTCTACCTCTTTACATGGGTAAGTGGTTTTTTGTATTTTTTTAAAAAAGTAGGGAGGAGAGGACAAAATTATCTTTAAAGGTATGAGGGGAAAGGAAAATAAAGCAGAGTATTCCATATTCCAATATATGGAACCAGAGTCAAGCTCATTTTCAACCTAGCCATGGCACCATCTGTATACTAGCAGATGTGAATTTCATAAAGGACTCTAGGAAATGCTCCCCTGCCAGCCTCATTCAGTGAGGGCTGTGACTTGGCTAAACAGAACTTGGCAGTAGGCTGTAGACAGACACATTTGGAAATATCATTAGATAAAAACCTGTATAAAACAGGAATTGCAGATTAATGAGATTCCCACTTGTCTTAATTAGAAACAAGGAACATAATTGTTGACATGTCTTATATTCTAGAAATTCTGCAACTTGGACCTAAAATTCAGACCACCATGGTCTGAGGGTAGAGGCAACTCCGAGACCCTCATCTAAATCAAAGAGAGTCTTGAAATGAGAGTTGTCACCATCTCTAATTTAGTTTCCTGGCTCCTGTAACCAATGGCTTCTTATCACTTACAGCCCTTACTAAGTCTTCTGGGTATTTAAGAAGCAAGCTCAAAATATAAGGAAAGCAAGCTCAAAATACAAGGAAAGCTGTCTTCCTCAGTACTCTAGTTCCTGGGCACATCCTAGCCTTGAGATCTCTTTTCTCGTTTTGTATCTTCGTTAGCATGACATTCAGGAAGATGGAGAGAAATACGAAATTAGTCCTCACCCCTGCCCAGGAACCCACTCTGTATTTACCTTCCCCACAGTATACACCTCCTTGCAACTCCCGTCCTACAAGGGCATCATCATTTAAATGTCTGACTCCTCCACTAACGGTGGGCTTACTTAGGGCAAGGACTGCCAGGTCTTCGTGCAGACAGGCTGACCCATGCACTATGCTTCTGTGGAGTTAATGATAATGGAGAGTGCAGCCAAGCACAGGGAAAGGTGGAACCCTGGAGCTCCATATTTAAAAGCATCAGCCTGGGGGAAAGCATTAGCCTTGGCTGATACGGTAGAGAATGGAGGCATTACAGAACCGAGTGCTCCTCAGAGGCAAAGATGGCAAACTTTCGTTTTTCATACTCGGGATATGTAGCTAACTGAGGCTATGCTCTGCAAACAGAGACAGCATAGTTGCAAAGATAGAGGATCAGTGAAGGAGAAGACAACCCCCAACAAGATGGACCGACTCGGTGGCTTCAGCGACGGGCTCTAGTGTGTCAAGAGATGATGAGAATGGCACAGGATAGTACAGGGTTCAGGCCAGTTGTTCACTGGGTCGCTGAGTCGTACTCAACGCGATGGCATCTAACAACCACCCACCAAAAGGTGGTATCCAAGTATGTAATAAGGAGTCCTGGTGGCATAATGGTTGCACACTGGGCTGCCAACAAAAAGATTAGTAATTGGTTTCCATAAGTTTCTAACTCCACAGGATTAAACATCAAAATATCAAACTAAATCCTATGGGGTAGAGTTACTCTGTCACACAGGGTCAGTATGGGTCAAAACCTGAATCCAGGACTCAGAATGCACTGTTCTGTTTAGACAGTTAGTGACAGTCTCTGACGAGAAGCTGAACAAACAAAAACTTGAAACTAACCATCAAATCAGAACCAAGTCACAGCTGACTCTTCGCTCGGTTTCCAAGGCTGTAAATGGTACAGAAGAAGAACTCCCATCTTTCTCCCAGGGAGCTGTGGATGCATGTGAACCCCAAAGGAGGGCTGTGGCCTTTGGGTGGGCAGTGCACCTTCATCCAGGCTATGCACCAGAGCTCCTTTAAAAGAGAAACTGGCAAATGTGGCACTTTGACAATGAAACCTCACACCAGCTCTGGAAAGTGAATGTTATTCTTGGCTGTGGACTCCCTACAGGTGGCTGAGAAGAGTCTAGACCAAGTGACCTCTGCTTCTTTTCAAACTCTGTAATTCTGGAAGACATTATGGCCCTAATTGTTAGTTAAAAACCTCTATGACTTTTTATTCCTATTCTTTGCTGGCATCTACCTTTTCACTTTATGAAAATCATCAATGAAGTCAGAAGGTAACTGATCTTAGCCTTTTGGTCCTATCACCCCAAATACAAAAGCATAAATCAGCCAACAAACATAGTCACTCATTCTGATGGCCAATGCTTGCCCAAAATTACCCACAAAAGCAAGGAATCGTAAAGAACAGTGCCCAGGGCCCAGTGTCTCAGGAATAGTTTTTTCATCTATAAAAGAATCAACAAATCAAAGGTTTTGAAGGAATTAAGGTAACGGATGTAAAATGGGTAACAGCACCACACACAGGGTGAGATCCAACAGATTGCAGCATTGTTGTTACCATTTAGTAACTAAGTCCTGGAGGGTGAAGGAGGGGAGGAAGGTTATATACTTGGGCCAAATGCTCTGAGGTGCCATCAACTCTGACTCATAGCAACCCTAATCAACACATCAAAGCCTTGTCCCGTTCTGTATCCTCACAATTTCCACTCTGTGCTTAAACCCACTGTTACAGTCGTTGTGTCAATCCAAGTCACTGAAGATTTTCTTCTCATTGACCTACTTTTACAAACATGACATCCTTTTTGAAGGACAAGCCTCTCTGGACAACATGCCCAGTGCATGTGAGGCAAAGTGTCACCATCCTGGCCTCAAAGGAGCACCCTGGCTGTACTTCCGAGACAGATAGTGACGTTAGCAGTCCATGGGCTATTCAGTACTCTTCACCAACATCATACCCAAATGCATTGATTCTTCTCTGGTCTTTTTTATTCATTATTCAACTTTCACACGCAAGAGAAGCAAATGAAAATAGCCTGGTATGGGTTAGTCAGGTGCACAAGTCTTTAAATCGATATCCTCGCTGTTAAACACTTTAAAGAGATCCAAACAGGTGACTACTTTTTAAAGCATTACAGTAGAGTTCAGATTGTCTTGGGATTTTTTTGTTTTGTTTTTTAATTTTTTTTATTTTTGTGGGTGTGTACCATCAAATCAGATCTGACTGGTACAGGAGGAGATTGTCCCTCCTTTCCCCGGCAGAGCATCTGGTGGATTCGAACCATGTGCCTCTGGGATTGTAGTTGCAGCTCCTTGCCACTAGGCCACCAGAGCTCCCCATGTTTTGTTTTTTTTTAAAGCTAAGAAAAATGTTTGGAAGCTTCCTCTGTTTCATCAACACTCTTCCCTCTCTTAATCTTTGATTTCCAAGAAGTGTGTCAGTAAGTTCCTGCCACACTGCTTTAGAGGTTACAGAAAATAAGAAAGGCGCATCAATAATGATAAAAATAACTAACACACAGAACACTTAACTAGGTGCCAGATCTGTATCTCATTGAATCTTCCTGCAATCTTGTGAGGTAGAACCCATCATTTCCATTGTGCAGCTTAAAGACGTTTAAAGGTCACATAACAGGAAAGCCGTGCAGTCCTTATTTTGGATCCAGATCTGTCTACTCAGAATCTACGTCCACAGTCATTATGAAAAACCACCAAAGAATAAAGGTGGAGAAACCAAAAGCTCAGCAGAACACACATTCCTCGCCCCAAGATTCCTGAGAGCAGGAAGTTGCAGGTATGCAGACAAATACACCACAGACAGATCTGTCTGCTGGGAAGATCACTGCCTAGCTATCAACGGATATGCAGTTTCATGTAAATTTAGCACAGATACACAATACTAAGGGGTTCTTTTTCTCCTCAGAATTTATCACTGCATCAGCTCCTTTGAAATGGAGCCCTTTCATAAATGGAAGGAAGGGAGGTTGGGTTTCACTGTAATTCTTCCTATTGGTTGCTGAAATGCTAAGCAACAAAAGAAATAGCGTACAAACGTAGTGCTTATCAGTGTGCATTCTCTAACAGTCTCCGGCATCCAAGTCATCAGCAACACCTTGGAGGAGTCAATGGGAAAGCATTTTCTAATCATGTAATCCTCTTCCACCTTTTAAGGGAACTCGGGGGTAGAAGTGGAGGTGAACAGCAAGCTATCACTACCTCTACCCCTGGCCCCTTGCTCAGGTGCTCAGGCTCCCCTATGCTCCAGTCATGGCCTCCTTGCTGTTCATCAAACAGCAAGCAATCTCAGCAGAATCTGCTTCTGCCCAGGGTTCTAGCCCTCCCGACTCTCTTGGCATCAATGCTTCTCTCCCATTGTAGCCTGTGGCTTGCTTCCTCATGGTTTTCAGATCTTCCCCAAATACCAATTTAACAGAAAACCCTTGCTTGATCACCTATATGGAAAAGCTCCCCACACTATTACTCATTACTCTTCATCTTCCTAACTCCATTGTATTTCCCTCTGTCATTTACCAACACCTGCCCAGCTGTCTGGGGATCCAGGCAGAATTCTGTTAGGACATGAGACAAGCCCTATTAAATGAAAGCTAACTGAGTGCTTCCAGGCAAGTGCCACGAGGTTGGGAAATGGAACGAGGAGATGCAGAAATCCTATAAGATGGTTTCTGTTCAAGGGGAAGATGCTTCCCTGGTCACAGGCCCTTCCTCTCCGACAGCTACTTTCTCTGCACTTGTCTTATACACGCTCCACTCCAACAGACTCCACAACAGCCCAGGACCCATTTCTGCCGGCAGAAGAGAACAGGGCAATAGCCAAGGTCTGGAGGCAACTTTGTTTTCAATGGGCAAATGGTTTCAGAGTAAGTGTCCCCTATAAAAAGAAACAGTTTTCTAGAAAAGCATGGTGGTATCAAGAGCTTGTGGTCTCAGCGTCAAGAAACGCTGTAGTTCAGCTACCAGCCCAATTCCCCAGAGAGATAGGTAAAGGATCCATAATAGTACTAATTCCAAGTTGTGCATGTGTGTGAAATCTGTGTCAGAAACCATAAGCCCAGGGTGTCTGAAAAAGCAGCTCTTCTTTGTTCCAGACAAGATTAAAAAAGAGGAGTCAGGCTATTGTGCATTTCACTATTCACAGGCTTCTGATAAGGGTGCCCAGAGATTGAGTGGAGAGGAAAATGCAAACAGAGGCAGATAGCTAGATAACTGAAACATTGTTTTCAAAAGAGCAATGGAGAAGGGACAAAAATGGCTTTTGTGCATGCTTAGGGGTGGGGGGGGAAGTCACTTCAGTGCTGACTGATACAGCTATACCTGCACCAACATCCCCAGCAGAGGCAGGGTTCTGTAGCCTCAGGTCCCTGCTACTCCATCTCTAGTTCTACTCCTACTCTTTCTTCTTCCTTTTCCACCACTGAGATGAAAGACAAGGATACTGTCAGCTTCCTTCTATTTCCAACCACAACACTTCTTTTCCAGTCTTTATCCCACCTGTCAGAGAATGTATAGCTCATTCCTTTCGTTTCCCTGAATCTGCCCCCATTTACTACTACATAAACCTCTTTCTTACTATCAGCTTTCTTTTCCCCTAGGCTGCCAACTTGCTCAAGTCTCTCTGATCTTGAAAGGGAAAAAAAAACCACCTCACCCTCCCCTCTCCCCTTCAAGCTACTGAACTCTCCCTTGCTCTCACTGCTGTGCTTCCAGAGAGAGCAGTCCAAGAGTCTACTCTTTGTGCCCCACTTTGTGACCTTCTATTCACTTGGGTTTTGTTTATCTGTGCACTCTTTCTCCAAACCTCTGAAATGTGGCCTCTGTCTCTGACACTCCACTGAGGTTGGCAATGACCTTCTAGTTGAGAAAGGCCCAGACACTCTACTCCTTCCTTCTGTAGCTCGTCCTAGAAACATGCTCCTCCCTCGGCTTCTGTGATTCCCTTTTGCCTCCTGATTCTACTACTACTCTCACCACTCCTAGGTTCTCTCTGCAGGCTAGAAGTCTGTAAACTATCCCTCTCTGTTGTAAAAGTGAATGATTTCCACATTTTCCTCTTTTCTAACCATGCTCCTGATTCAAATGTAACTAAACATCTCCATCTCGATATTTCACAGGTATCTCAAACACTTAGTTTCCTCTCCCTCAATCCACACATCCTCTTAAGAGTTGAATTCCACCACCATTCCACCCACTGAACAGAAAGCTGGCGTCACCTCAACTCTTCTGTTCTTTATTTCCTCAGTTCAATTAAACAAAAGCTAACTCCTACTGATTTGACTTCTCTAGAATCTCTTTAGACCATCTCTCTGAAATTATCTTGGTAGAAACACCTGAGATTTCTAGCTTGGACAATTATAATGAAGAAAGCAAGTCTCTTTCTTAATCTTAACTCCCTTCAATCCATCCTTTCCATGACTGCCAACATTTTTTATGATCACTACCCCAATTCCTGCTATAGCTTTCCAGTCTTCACAAAATAATCTAAACTCTCAGCCAAATTTAAAACGCTCCTCAAGGTCTAGCATTGGTCTTATTTCCTAAACTTACACACACACACACACACACACACTCTCTCTCTCTCTCTCTCTCTGTTCTCTGGCCATACTCACAGTTTCTGGGATATACCATGTTCCTCTAAGTCTCCTCACCTTCGCTCACAACATTCTACTTTGTCTAGTATGTCTTTCCTCCCTTGTCTACTTTATACTCCTAATCATCACACCAAACTTACTGACACGACCCCACCTACCCCAACCTCCAGGCAAGATTAATCACTACTTCCTTTATGTTGTCTTGCACTTAGTACATACCTTCTTTTCAACACTTATCACACTGCTCTGGAATTGTTTCTATGTTTGTCAATTTATTAGCTTGTGTGTCTATGGTCAGGAAGAAGGATACTTAATTTTTGTACCTGTACCCAGTATAGGTATCAGTAGTAAAGTATGGACTAAAATACTGCAGTTATTAGGAAAGAAGGGGAAATATCCATGAAAGCTCTATTTTGTCTACAATGTCTAGTATAACAAAATTAGAAATCATAGAGAAAAGTATCTGTGTGATTAGTTTGTTATTATACTCTCTTCTCACTTATCATTCACTTCATTATCTGACATTTATGATGTTGTGTACCACAGAGTCGTAACCGATCCTTAGCTGACCCTCCAGCAGGTTTACAAAGAGGCAGTTAATCACACAGCCAGGAGACTGCCCATCCTTCTTCATGAAGCAGCTGGTGGCCTCGAACCACGTGCCTTTACGACTACAGCACAGCTCTTTGTCACTAGGCCACCAGAGCTCCCAACCTAACAACAGAAACCAAAAACCAGCCCCAAACACCAACTACTACCTAAATATTTTGTACCTTAATAATGTATGCTTGGCATTAACAAACACAAAACCATGTTGACAAGTAGCCAAAACCTAATACTCATCAAGTCAATTCCGTCAGTGGCCATACAGGACAAAGCAGACCTGCCCCACAGGTTTTTTGAGGCTGTAAATCTTTACAGGCCTAGAGCCTCATCTTTCAAACTGTAGACTTTTTAGTTAACAGTCCAATTCTAGGTCGGTTCCCTGTGATAAGAAAACAGAGTAATCTGATATCAACTTGCAGAGAGGACAAGGAAGTATCTTTTCCATTACTTGCTATGCATCTGAAAGTTGGAAAAGGAATAACAAGCACAGAAGCAGTGATGCCTTTGAGTTCTGGTGTTGGGGAGAAGTACTGTATATACCGCAGACTGCCAAAAGAACAAATAATAATGTCTTGGACCAAGTGCAACCAGGGTGCTCCTTAGAGGCAAAGATGATCAAACTCCGTCTTACATGCTTTGGACATATTGTTAAGAGGCCAGTCCTTGGAAAAAAATTGGAAAAGTGGATCAGGTAAAGAGCTGGACTGACACAGTGACTGCAGCAATGGGCTTACGTATATTAGACGACAAGGACGGCACAGAACAGGGCAAGGTTCAGATCTGTTGTTTATAGTGTTTTTATAAATCATACTCAACTTGATGACACCCAACAACAACAACAAAGGAGTTCTGGATGCTGCTGTGTGAAGTCAGAACCGATCTATAGATGACCATCCAGTAGATTTTCAGAGGCTGCAAACGGCACAGGAGGTGGGTGATTGCCCATCTTTTCCCCACAGAGCAAACTGGTGGATTCAAACTCCTTGCTTTTGGGTTGACAGCGCAATTCCTTACCCACTAGACCACCAGAGTTTGCTATCCACATGGTTAGTTTCCAAAGACCAGTTGTTATGTGAAAATGGAAGATAACCATATCAGATCACAAAATGGAAGATAACAACATTATGTAACTCCCAAATTACGTAACTGCTAAATGACAGCATTACATAAATAAATGCCAAATTACAGCATTACCAAAGCACTGAGAAAGTATAAATAAGCCAAGCCAATACACCATTTTAACCATCACAGCCAGCAGTATTCCCCCCTTTCAACTTGGCATTTATTACTGCCACACATGTGCAAAATAGGTAACAGCTTTTTTGCTATTGTAAATGTGAAGTGTTTGCTAAGATAGCTTTGATAAATGAGTATGTGCATTGTTTCCAAATCACATTCCAAGATATTTACCATTTTTCCCCAAGTATCAAACTACTATTGTTGAGTCAATTCTGACTCATAGTGACCTTACAGGACAATGTAGAAATTGCTCCACAAGGTTTTCAAGGCTGTGAATCTTTATCTACTACATCTTTCTCCTATGGAACAGCTGGTGGGTTTGAACTGCCATCCTTTCTGTTAGCAGCTGAGTGCTGTAACCACTGAGACACAGATCATCTTTCAGGTACTAATTCAGCCAACCAATCCTCAGCTGTCAAGTCGATTCTGACTCATAGCGACCATCTCTTGGATTTTTGAGGCTAAAATTTTTAAATTTCTTCTTTGACGTGGCTGGTAGATTCAGACCACTGAAATTTTCATTAGCAGCCCAACCTACTATGTTAACAAGGTTCCTTTTCCAGGTACCACAGAATCCTTAATCAAAACATCCAAGGGTGAATTAGGCTAAGGGGGGAAAATGGCTACAGACTTCCTATAGACAGAAATGAATAAACAAAGAAGAGGAAAAACAGGCATAGGTGCACACATTTCCAAGAAGACTGGCTGTAAAGCAAGAACAGTAAGAATGAAGCTGTTTCAGGAGACTGAGAGCTAATAAAAAAATAAAAATAAAAAATAAAATAAAAGCAAAAATAGTCCTTTATTCTCTGATCAGGTAGATGTGCACCAAATAAATTTCAGACCACAGGAGTTATTGTAATTGTTATGTACCATCAAGTTAGGACTGACTGCTAACTGACCCTCCAGTGGGTTTTCAGAGGCGATTGTCCATTTTTCTCTCTCTGAGCAGCTGGTGAGATATGAATCTCCCATCTTTGGTTTGGCAGAGCAACTCCTTACTTCTAGGCCAAAAGAGCTCCCAAAGAAGGAGGCATTGCTTTTGGGCAACTATTTCCACAGGAAAAAATTCCCAGTTGTTTTTTCTAAAGCAGAAATAAATCTCTTATCCTATTCTCCTCCCCAACAACCCCATCAATCCTGCCTTATAAGAGTGGTGCTATGTGGTATTTGTCCTTTTGTGACTGAGATATTTCACTCAGCATAATGACCTCCAGGCTCACCCATGTTATGTGAAGTTTTATGAGTTCACTTTTTTAAGTGTTGTATAGTATTCCATTGTATGAATATACCACAGTTTTTTTTATCCATTCATTTGTTGAAGGGCACTTAAGCTGCTTCCATCTCTTTGATATTGTAAATAATGCAGCAATAAACATGGGTGTGCACACATCTCTTTGGATGGCACTTCTGGTTTCTTTAGGGTATAGTCCCAATAATGGCAGTGCTGGGTCAAATGGTTTTCTCTTTCCAACTTTTCGGAGAAAGCACCAAACTTCTTTCCATAGTGGCTGCACCATTTTACACTCACACCAACAGTGAATTAGGGTTCCAATCTCTCCACAAACCTCACCAGCATTTACTGTTTGCTGTTCTAGTGAATTTGGATATTGTTGCTGAGATGAGATGATATCTCATAGTTGTTTTTATTTACAACTCTTTGAGAGCTTGGAATTTTGAGCATTTCTTCATGTGTGTGTTTGCCACTTGAATGTCTTCTTTGGGGAAGAATCTATTATTCATGTCTTGTGCCTATTTTGCAATTGGGCTATTTTCCTTTTTCTCATTGAGGTGCTGGAGAATTCTATAAATTTTAAGATATGAGCCCTTTATCAGATATGTCAATAAAACAGGCTTGGAAACAGGAGTGGCATCCACTTCCAAAAGAGCTTGCTTCCGGAAACTATGAACTTGGCGAAAAGATGAAAGTTTTACGTTCAAGACTTTTGTTCATAGGGTTGCTATGGGTTGTCTACGACTCTACGGTGCTTAACAACAACAACAAAAAATATTTTTTCCCAGTCTGTGAGTTTCCTTATTATCCTGTTGTAGAAGTTTTATAATATGCATAGCGATTTGATTCTTAGAAGGTCTCATTCATCTATTTTGTTCTCTCCTGATTATAGGCTTTTCATTATGCTTGGAAGACTTCATACTATGGATTAGGGCTTCTAGAGTTCTTCCAGAGCTTGATATTATTGATAAGGACTCTGACAATTACAACTCTAAGTTCTTAGAAAACAACTATAAAGAGTTCCATTTGGTTAGAACATAAACATTTAAAGACAGTGAACAAGACTTTCTTATGCTTGCTGCTACTGCTGCTGTTGTTACTAGATGTCAGAGTCTGTTCTGACTCATATGTACAAAAGAACAAAACACTACCCAGTCCTGCGCCATCTTCACAAGTATTGCTATGTTTTAGTCCACGGCTGCTGTCTCTCTATCAATCCATCTTGTTGAAGGTATTCCTTTTTTCACTGACACTGCTACTTTATCAAGCATCATGTTCTTCTCTAGGGTTGTCCATGCATAAAATAGTATTTTTCCATTATCGTTTCTTTTTTGAAAAAATTATTTTATATTGGTTTGCTTACAAAGTTTGTATACATTGTATCTCACACAATCATTCCAATTCACTGTGTTTTATAAAATCAATCACCACTGAACTAACTACGCCCACCATTACCCTGTCTTTCCAGATCCCCCCCCCCCGATCTTTCCCATTTCCTTTAACCACTCTCCTCACCTCTACCCACCAAACTGTGTCACCCCATACTCACTTATAAGGAACATTTTGGCTGCACTTCTTCTAAGATAAATATTTACACTTAAATATCACGATCTCCCACATTATCTACTAGAAGGCTCTTGAAAGCCTACAATGCACAACTTCTCCCAACTCGTAACACATCCCATCTCAGGATTGACTCTGCCCAGGAAAGGTATAGTCAAGATTATGGTGATCCCCCCCCCCCATAGACCAATTGTTGAACCCAACTGCCATGAGTCCTATGAGTTCCAAAATTCCAAATACTTTAGGCTCACAGCCAGAAACCCATCAAGCTTTTTCTAAAGAAGATTCATTAATCTTTGTTTGGCATCATTGAGATGAGCTGGAATGGTCCAGGAGGACCTACAAGCCACACTCCACATCTACCTATGTCCTAAACAGACACCTGGGAGGGGGGTGGTGTCAAGTATTCTTCAGGGGCCCAGTAGTAACAGAGTTTCCAGTTATAAACTGTTCCTTGCCTACCACCTGAATTTCTAAAATCATGGTCTAATTTTAGCACAGGGATAGGACTACTTCTAATTGACCTGCTGGCTTACTCTGCGCACTGCAATGCAAAATCTGAGAGAATCCAGTACCCCTAAGGGATATTATGAAGTTTTACTTCCTGTTGCATGTCCCTCTCATCAGCTGCGGCTAATGCAAGTCTGAGCACTAAAGGAGACCACCTCCCCTCTCTCAATCCCTGCGAGGATATATGCATCTATAGCCAAGCACCAAGACCTGGGCCTGGGACAACTCAGTATAGCAATCACTGCCAAGCTATCTTACCTGTGAAGTCTCCTTCGGGGAAATACTGTGTAAACAGTCTTTAGAAATACTAGGATCTGGGGAAATGAAAAAGTGAGTGTATTCTGTTCCATTTAAATAAATTATAAGCCTCTGCTAAGGCACATTAACCTCTTAACTAAGACTACCTCATGTTTTAGGTGACATATGACCAGGAATTCCACAGGATCTCAATCTACAATATGAGGGCAAACAGAATTCCATAAATATGATGATGAAATGCCATCAAAAGGATAGCCCTTCTTATGCTCTGACTGCACATAACAACAATATGTGACAGGTGCAGGCATACAACTGTGGAGGTGGTCAAGATTTTCCCTGCCATGACAGCTTCTCAAGAGAAAGCCAGTAATCATCAGATTGCAGCTGGGCTTCTGTTCTATCACCCCATTCAGCTACACAGAACAGCATTTATGATGGAGGCAGGAAAAATAGTAGAGAGAGGACCGAGAAGCTACAGAAAACGGAAGTTACGATTGAATCCTAAGGTTCAACCTCCTTCACTCAGAACTTTCCAATGAGCTGTTGGGAAATGGCCAAATTGTTAGTTTCAGTTCAACTCAACACCACTGAGTCAGAACTGACTCAGAGCTGACTGTCCAGTAGATGTTCCGAGGTTGTAAACTGCACGGGAGGAGAAAGCTCACCATTCTCCTTCAAAGTTGGATACAAGCTGCGAGAGAGGCACCTCCTTCGGGTTAGCAAGGCAACACCCTAAGGACGAGGTTGAGAGTTTACTTCTTCCCCCTTTTCCTGCTCATCCTGTAATGGGGATGTTAACAGAGCAATAAAATGGCCAAACAGCAAGGGGAAGGGGGAGACTCAAGGGATCTGATAAAACATAAACTGGAGAACTGGCTTCAGGACACTGGAAAATGTAAACCTTTTCTAGAAACAGAAATAGCCTTGGTTTATTGCTGGCAAATAGTCCAACCACTTTAGTTGCAGGACACGCTGGGCAGAGCAAGTGGCAAAGAGCCGATGAGAGCCACGGGCTGTGCCAAATGTCTGACATCAGAGCCACTGTAGGACGTGGCCAGGGCTGCTGGCTGCCCAGAAGACACGACATGACACGGCACGACAGCTACAAGTCAACAAACAGGAGAAATGGTCCAATGCTTAGTGCTGGACAATTTTACTGAGGTACAATTGACTTTTAAACAGCAGAATGCAATGATTTTCATTAATTTATCAAGTTGTACAACTATCTCTACCATCCCGCTTTCTCATCACCCTTCAGGGGAGTTTTAATAACTCCCAAACCTGAAGATGATTACAGTCGAGTTATGTTCAAGAGAGCAAAAGATATAAAGAAAGATAGCCTGTCCACGGTTGTCATTGCCAACAGTAGTAACATTAAGGACTCAGAGAAAGCCATCCAGAGAGAGGCCACAGACATCTATTTGCCTCTGCAGGAAAAGCACTCTGCCAGGCTTGGCTTGGGGACCTAGACCCTTATATAATTAGAAGGGAGGTGGGGAAGCCCCAGTTACTATTGAGAAGAATAAAGCTTTTCCAACTTAAATGAACAATCTCTTCATCTGTTCATGTCTTCCTGGCACCCCTCCTACAACACTGTCTGAGTAATATTATTGCACAAATCCCCTTTCACCATGACAGATTCTGAGTACTCTGGCCAGAGGATCAAATCCATTTCAGTGGAATTCTGAAACAAGCATTGTCTCTCTGTCTTGACAGCTGTACGCTTTCAAAAACACAGTAGAAAGTAATGGCTTATGAATCCCAAACTGAAACATTTTTTTAAAAAAAATCACCGGTCAAAGAAACAAAATTAGATTAAAGGGGGGAAATGTTCTAACCTTTAAAAAATTATATATATATATTTACATATACATACATACACACACACACACAAACATATTAATTGATGGAACCCATGAGAATGTAGGGTTTGACAGGTGTCTTTTATTCTGAGACAGATGCTGGCCAAAAGCACTCAATTTTTATTCTTCTATAAAATGTAAGCAAATAAAGTAAATGAATGGATAAGCCATTGCCACTGAGAGGCTTTCAACTTCGAACAACTCTCTAGGGCAGAGCAGAAGTGACCCACACAGGGTTCCTTCTTTCCATAAGCAGACTGTCTCATCTTTCTCCTACAGGGAAGCTTGTGAGGCCGAACCCCTGGATTAGCAGCTGAGTGCTTAATCTACGGCACTATCGCGATGCTTTACTTTAAGAAATCAATCCACTGCTATCAAGTCAGTTTTGACTCATGGAGGCCACCTCAAGTTTTGTCCTTGGCCCCCTTTTCTCTCACTTCATTCTAGCACCATCTTTCTAACTCTCTCCACCACATCTCCTCCACTGAAACATGCTGGGGCACCACAATGCCAGAATATTCAAAACAGAAGTCGTCTTCTTCCTTTCCAAAGACATCTACCTACCTAAATCCCAATGCTAATAATTCTATTCACCAATGCTAGTCACCTAAATCAGAACCTGTGCGCGTCCACCTCCACACCCATCTTCCTTCACACAATGTCTTCTTTTGCTAAAACAAAAGAAGCAGGGTGTGTGACATGACCCTTTATACTGTGCTAAGGATTATAGGGAATGCATGTCGTACAGACTCTGATCCAACTGGTTCTTCCTAAACGCTCTTCCACACATCCCTCCTTCATTATAACCTTTATCATGTCTATCTGTTGAAGAAGTCTCCTAACAGACATTGTTGTTAGGTGCCATCAAGTTGAGTATGATGCATAGCAAACCTATGAACAGCTGACCTGAACACTGCCCTACCTGTGCCGTCCTCATCATCCCTGACACACCAGAGCCCACTGCTCAAGTCTTCCTCTCCTTCACTGACCCTCCATGTTTCCAAGCATGACATCCCTTTCCAAGGAACAGCCTCACTACTTACATGTTCAAAGTATGATGGATGAAGCTTCTCTATCCTTGCTTCCAAGGAGGACTCTGGCTGCACTTTTCCCCAAGACATACCTGTTTGTTCTTTTGGTGGTTCATGTAGACTTCAAGTCTGAATTCTAGTTCAATGGACTACTTTCCTCCCCAAAGTGATCTTTCTAAATAAAGCTAATAAATGCCACACCCCTATTTATACCATTTCAAAGACACTATTTTGCTGAAAGACTGCTCTCTCTGGCTGCCTGCCTAGGACAAGCAGGCCCTGCCTCACTTCCATCCTCATCATTATCTCCCCATCATGGATGGGGAGCTCACCCTTTGGACTCAAGTGGTGGTTCGGCAACTTGCATCTGCCTGCTGCTCCAGAAATGCAGCATGCTCTGCCTGCACACCTTGTTAAGCCTCAAACTTGCTTCCTCAATCACGCATATCTGTACATCTCTGCTCATCTTCCAAGCTTCCTTACATTTAGAATTAGCCCGCTGGACTCAGTTTAGATGATCCCAATTTTGTTGGCAACATCCAAAGCATCATAATCAGGAGCGAGTCAAACATAGGCCTTCTTCTCTCCATCAGGCCTAATCAGAGTGTTGACCTTAGCCACATCAATGTCATAAAGCTTCTTTACAGTTTGTTTAATTTGGTGCTTGTTGGCCTTGACATCCACGGTGAACACAAGTGTGTTGTTATCTTCTGTCTTCTCCATAGCTGACTCAGTGGTGAGAGGAAATTTGATGATGGCATAGTGGTCAAGCTTGTTTCTCCTGGGGGCGTTCTTCCAGGGGTATTTGGGCTGCCTTTAGAGTCTCAGTGTCTTAGGCCGCCGGAAGGTGGGTGACGTGCAGATCTTCTTTTTTATTTTTGGCTGTGGACGCCCTTCAGGACTGCCTTCTTGGCCTTTAATGCCTTTGCTTTGGCTTCAGTTTTGGGAGGGGCAGGGGCTTCTTTCTTCGCTTTCGGCGCCATCTTTGAAAAAGGCCTTACATTTTTTAAATGAAAAGATAAGTTCCTCTGGGCACTTTCTCAGTTGAGCCAGAGAGCTTAATAGCACTGGCCTGAGCAGAAGGTGGACTGGCCTAAGAGCCCAAGGGGTTGGGAAAAGAAGCCACAGAATAAGGAGAGGGAGAGCCGCCTCAGTCAGGCCTATGGCCTGAGGAGGCTCTAAAGGACTGGACCACACAGCCTGGTGGGTCCCTTCAAGGGAAAGACCCACTCACTATCACCAAGAGAGAAGAGTTAGGAGTAAGGTTTGTTCCCCGGACTCTGTGCTAGGTGCCACCTAGAACCAGGAGACCCAGAGGGCAAAGGTCTTCCTCCAGAGCCAGTACACTGAATTGAGGCTTCTACTTTCCTAAACTTTGAGAGAACAAATTTCCATTTGTCAAAAAATCCATTTGTGGTATTCCTGTTACAGTGGCACCAGATGTGAATATATTCAGATTATAAACATGACCCATCAAGGCTTTGATTTCATGACTTCTGTGAAGCATTCCTCGCTCTTCCCTTCTTCCTGGATTGAGTTTGCTCTTCAAGCCCCTTTCATCTGACTCCAGGCAACTATGGGCAATGACTTTCTATCCCCAGCATTTAGCAGAGTCTCACAATCAACTATCCAAATCTTTGTAAATGAATTAAGTTTTATGAGTTTTAGCCTTTGAGTACTCAAGATAAATTGGTTTTTAAAAAGCAGTGTGTGTGTGTGTGGGGGGGAAGCAGTGGAAATACTTATGAACCCCAAATCTTGTTTTAGAAAACTATGTCTAAACTGAATTCTCTTTCATTCCTATACTTAGAAAGGGGCAATAAAAAGTCACACTTCCTTTAAAGGTTTCCTTCTTCAAACAAGCCTGAACCCCCTCAACTGTTCCCTGCTTCAGGAAAAAAAACCCCATCTCTTGCAAACCAAAGAGTTGCAAAAAAGCCTCATATTCAGAATATAAAGAATTTGTACAAATCATTAAGGAAAAAAGTAGAAAGTCATGAAAAATGGGGAAAAGTTTTGACCAGGCACTTCACAAAATATCCAAATGGCTAAAACCCATAATAAACAGGTGCTCAACATCTTTACTCATCAGGGGAGTGTTAATTATAGCTATGAGAACATTACACCATTACAAACCCATCAGGATGGCCAAAAGCAAAGACTGACAATATCAAGAGGAAAGAAGGATATGGGACAAGTGGAACATGTAGGTGTTGCAACTGTAAACAGCACAAGCACCTTGGAAAACTGTTTAGCAATGGTTCTTAAAGCTAAACATACCTGAAAACTCAGTGATTCTATTCTTGGGCATATATCCAACAGAAATTAATGTTTATGTCTACTAAAATAAAAACACAAGAATGCTTTGTTCACAATACTCTAAAGTTGGAAATTACTCAAATGACCACAACAGCAGAATGAGACACAAACTGAAGCTGCAGTGACACAATGAAACTATGCAGCAGTGAAAGGGAAAGAGCCTGCACTCATGCAGCAACACAGATGAGACTCAGGAGACGCAGAGCAACGGATGACTGCCATGTGCTGGAGAAACAACACCGAGTAAAGGTAATACTGGCTGCACTGATGATTAATGTCATTTCTGTCACTAAGTTGTACATGTATACAAAAGCTGAATTGGAACAATGATCAAGGAGTGGGAAGAGGAGCTGCTGGGGCTGCTTATACACAATCAAACATCTCAAGGAATTTTGAGGTTTGAGATCAGGGCTTCAAGGACAACCCTATCAAATGGTCTAATGACACACACTGTTGTGTACTGCTGAGTCAGAACCAACTCATAGCTGACCTTCTAGTGGGTTTTCAGAGGCAGTAAATTACAAGAGAGGATACTGCTTATCCTTCTCCCATGGAGCAGCTAATGATTTCATGTGCCCTTGGGTTGGCAGAGCAATTGGTTACCACTACGCCACCAGTGCTCCCTGGTGACTGTGTTCCACTTTTTAGTTCACCTCTGTGCTTGGGTCTATGTGTGTGGGTCATGGTTAGGGTTCTAAAAGTTGGCCAGCAACTGGTCTCTATTTGCCTGGAGCAGTAAAGGAAGAAGATGAATCAGGGAAAGGAGGAGGAAATGAAATGTTAGTAACTGCCCATGAACAAATGCTTCTTTTGTCAGGAGACCAGAAATGAATGGTGTCTGGCTACCACTACTGAGAATCTGGACCAATGACTGTATAGAAGCATCTTTATCAAAAGAGGGGAAATGCAGAACAGAACTTCAAATTCTCAAGGACTCTAGATTTTCTGAAACCATGGAAGGTGGTTCAACTCCTGAAACTACTGTCCTAAAATAATCTTTAAACTTTAAGTCTTAAATAAAAAATATTCCCTTAAGTCTTCTTAAATTAAAACAACAGTTTAGTGTGTCTTAAAAAGAAGGTGTGTCTTGAGCACGATGCTTTTCAGATCAATCTATTTGAGATCAAATACTCAAAAGAACATAGGAAATTGAAGACATTTATGTTAATGGGGAAGAATCACTTGAAAAAGGAGAATGGCTATACTTCTTGAATGTAACCAATGTCACGGAATTGCATATATGAAAACTGTTGAACTGGTTTATGTTCTGTTGTGCGTATTCTCAACAAAATAAACCTTTTTGTTTTAAAAGATGATAGACACAAAAAAGGAACACACTACAAGCTTCCATTTATATAACAATTAAGAACAGGCAAAAAATTACACTTAGGGAACACAAGTCAGAATAGCAACTGTATAAGCATGTGTGCATGAGAGAACGTCAGTCATGGTTAAGGTACAGAAGTCTGTCAGAATGATAATTACGTGCATGTGTGCATGTATCACTGATTGATAGACAGACGGACAGACAGATCTCACACAGACACAGACACTCTGAGTAAGAGAACTGCCTGATCTGCATGGCGGTTACACAGTATGCTGCATTGTGCTGTGTCAACTTGGTTAAACTGGGAATTATATTTCACAGAATCCCCAGTAGAGGTTTCAAGTTAGAACTAGCCAAAACAGGAACTTGAATATAAAAGTCAGAACTGAAGCAGTGATTCTGAGGGTCTGAGCAGTCAAAAGTGGTGAGGAAAGGACGGGTACCTGGTGGGTTTTAACTTGTCCATGGTCTTCTCTATATCCAGCTCTTCTTCCTCACTGCTGACAAATTATTGCCCCAGGTCCACCATCAGGCTATGGATCCAACTGGCCAGTTAACCGCTTAAAGACAGCTTCCCACAGAGCTCTCCAGGAGCTGCCCTTCTGTGGCATTCGGAGCTGGATGTGCCCAGTTCCTCAGATTTCCATGTACTCTCTGTCTGTCTACCTTTGCCAATGCTTCAGGCACCAGAGTTGCTAATCCTGCCGCTTCAAACCCTGCTTCTGGCCCTTGACTTTCCTCACTCCTCCCACAATTGTGTAAGGCCTAATTGCAGTAATGAATCCCTTATCCCAAAAAAAATTTCACAGTGGTTCTGCTTCCTTCACTGCTTCCAGACTGCTATCTGACTCATATACATGGATGTTTGTTGTTGATTGCTATCGACTCAAAGCGACCCTATGAACAAAAGGCCTGAAGCCTTTCTGTAACTATCGAAACTTATCAAAGTTGTTTATACATGTAAATATTCAACATGTATACTTAAGATCTGTGCACGTTACAGTACATATGGTAGATCTCGACTGAAAATAAAACCAACCAAAACCAGAAAAAGGGCATCTTTCAATGTATTCTGAGATAAGAGGTGACCTTAGGGGTACCTGGCAGAAAAAGGAACAAAATCCACACCATACCTCACATACCAAGGAAGAACCCAACACTTGGCATGAGGCTGGACAGACAGCTGGGAGCCCAGTAGGGTGCGGTTCTGACCAGAGCCAGGGTTGTGTGCTTTATAAATAGCAAATAAGATACATGTCCCTGCTTGGCAAGCTGTCAACTCTCGGGAATCAGGTTCCTTCATCCAGAGCGAGCTTTCTCTTTTAATGGGACAGTTTGATCAAGTCAATGTGCATTGGAAATCAGGGTGGCCAGGAGTTGGAACTGACCTTATGGCAACTATTTATTCCTTTAAATAAACAGAATGTCTATGAGAGGTAAGGGCAGGTATGAGCCCACATACTGCCATTTAGAAGCTGCAGGTGTGGAGCTATCCCATTCTCACAGATGGAGCATTCCTCTGCACGCAAGTGTTCACACAAGAACACATAAATGTCTAAGCATCTCCAAAAGAGCAGTTTCCCAAATGGAAGACTAACCTGTCTGGTGGCCTTTCATTTCATTCAGTAAATATTTGTTGAGTGTGATAGTGTATCTCAGGTCCTATACTTGACATTAAATTTACACCACTAACTATTTTGGTAACAGTGGTTACCTACTGTTATCTATCTTGAGAAGCTTACAACAAAAAATATGCAAATCAGTACATAATTCCAAAATATGGGTGTTTGGAAGAAAATGCACAGCAAGGGCGCTGAGATAAGGTGATCACAGACACTTCTCCAAGCAGGAGACTTCAAGTGGGATCTGAAGGGCAAATGATTTACATGAAGTAAGTGTTCACATTTTAACTCTTTAATAAGTCTTCTCTCCAGCCAGTTCTCCATGACTTCATCCTCTAAGAGAGAAGAATGGCATCTGTGTATTCCCATCCCAACTCCACCATGTATATAGGGAGCACTTCATGTTTCTCAAAATACTTCCACATAGATTATTCCACTCAGCCCACATACAATTCTGAGCAAGGAAGGTAAATGCTAAAACCAAGAGAGTTAAGAGAAACAAAACGGCTGATGCTGAGTCACACAGCAGGCTGTGTCAATCCCTCTTGTTGAAGATCTTCTTCTCTTTCACCAACTCTTCACCTTTCCAAGCATGATGTCTTTCTCCAAGGACTGGCCTCTCCTGACAACATGTCCAAAGTACATGAGACGAATTTTCAGCATTCTTGCCTCTAAGGCGCACTGTGGTTACACGTTCTCCAAGACATAATTGGTTGTTCTTTCAATAGTACATTATTCAGTACTCTTCTCCAACATCATAACTCAAAGGCATCAATTCTTCTGTCACCCTTATTCATTGTCCAACTTTCTGATGCACACTGAAAGACCACGACTTGGATATGGTGCACCTCAGTCTTTAAACTGACATCGTTGCTCTTCAGGACTTTGGAGAGGTCTTTGACAGATTTCCGCAATGCAACATGTCTTTTGCTTTCTTGACTGTTGGTTCCAAGGGTACTGACTGCGGATCCAAGTAAGATGAACTTGTTAACTTAATCTTTTCTCTAGTTACCATATTGTTTACTGGCTCACTGTTGCGGAATTTTGTTTTTCTAATGTTGGGAAGTTTGTAGTCTTTTATCTTCTTCTGAGTCAAGTGCTACGTTGTGTTACCTGAATAACACAGGTTATTGTTGAGTCTTCCTCTGATTCTGATGCCACATTCTTTTTTATATAGTCTAGATTCTTAAATGATTTAGTCAGTACTAAATTAAGTATGGAGAATGTATACTGTGAAAATGTGCCTGATACACACCCTTCTTGATTTTAAACCATGTAGTATTCCCCTGCTCTGTACAACAAGAGCATCTTGGTCTACATATAGCTTCACATGAAAGAGCTGATGGAGAGGCTCATTATCAGCAATAAAAAAAAAAAAGACTAGTGGCTGACTGTTGAAAAGTCAATTAATTACACATATGCAAGTTCAAACTGAAGCTAAAGGAAATAAAAACAAGTCCACAAGAACAAAAACACAACTTATCTCAACGGAATTTCAAAATCCTCTCAAGAATAGATGTGACACAGTGAATAATAAATGACCAAAGATTAGTTGAGTTCTGGGATGACATCATCCAGGAAGAAAGCAAATGGTCATTACAAAGACAAGGATGAAAGAAAATACCGAAACTGATGTCAGGAGACTCTAGAACATGTACCACAACATAAGGAGATCAAAACAAAAGGAAGGAATGCTGAAGTAAGTGAGGTGAACAGAAGGTGTCACAGAACCAGTTCCAACTCCTAATGTCCTAACTGTACACAGAACACAATGTTGCCAGTCCTTTGCTGTTTGTGCTCACTGCTGTAGACACCGTATCAATCCATTCTGCTGAGCGTCTTCCTCTTTTTCACTAACTTTCTACTTTACCAAGAATGATATGCTACTACTGCAACTGGTGCCTTCTGATGATATAGTCACACTAAGTGAGATAAAGGCTCATTATCCTTGCTCCCAGACTGGTTTCTTCATTCTTCTGATAGCCCATGGTATGTTCAATGTTGTTCACTAACATCAGACCTTGAATGCATCAATTCTTCTTCAGTCTTCTTTTCTCACTGTCCAACATGCATATTCCGTGATTGAAAAATGCCATGATTAATTAAATGTAGTATAGTCATCAAAGTGATACCATTGTTTTTAAAAATACTAAAAAAAAGTCTTTTGCTACAGAGTTGTCTGATGCTTGCTCTAGTCACAACTTTTCTTCTTGTTGTGATGTGCTGATGAGTCGGAGCTGACTGATAGCAGACCCTCCAGTGGGTTTTCAGAAGCTCTAAATCACACAGGAGAAGACTGCCCATACTTCTCCTGCTGAGTACCTGCTGTTGGATTTGAGCTGCTTCCCTGTGGGTTGGCAATGTGACAAGGTCATCAAAGCTCCATCATTACTTTGAAGTGGAGAAAAAACAAAACAAAAAAACCACCTCAAATTCTCTAACTCTTTTACTGTAGGTCTTTCCAAGGGCTCATCAGTCCTCCAAGATTACTATTTTAAACTTGATAATATTGAAGTCTAGCTTTGCCCCATTCATCCATCCATTCTGAAGTTACTATAAAAAAAACAGGCTCAGTTCAAAGGGGGGGGGGAAGGATGAATTGCTATGAGACAGGTTTGCCAACTTCATTATATTTAACGCTGGTTGGCATCTATATGGCTCTACGGAAGAAAGACAGGTAATCTCTCCTCCTGTGCAATTTACAGCTTCTGAAAACTAAGTGGCTTCTGTAAGGTCTTAATTATATTCTTGCAATGAGTTTGACAGCTTTTCTCGCCAGATTGTGAGTCCCTAAGGGCAGGGACCATGTCTTATTCGCAATATAAAAGCAATCAAGACAGAAATGAATCAAATCAACTACTTTCAAGAAATAATTTAAAATTTTTTACAGTGTCCAAACTTTCCAGAGCAGGGAAGGTACACAAATCCCTGAAACTAGTGTCCTGACATGACATGCAAACCTTTAATCAAAAAGAATCCCCTGTAGTCATCTTAAAACAAAAGTTTAGCTTAGCTGGGCGCCTAGTGGTAAGGAGTCGTGGTGTGCCAACTGGAAGGCAGGTGATTGGACTCTACCAGCTGTTTTGCAAGAAACAGATGAGCAGTCTCTTCCCAAGCAATTTAGAGCCTCTCAAAAGAGAGGCTTATCTAGCTATCTGGAGGGTCAGCTCTGAGTTGGTTCCAACATGACAGCACATGACAACAGCAAAAGAAAAAGATCTGCACTGAGCAGTGAATGCTTTTATGAACTATCCTTATATGATCAAATTGACAACAACTGAAAAGACTAGCCTGTAGCTTTAGGGGGCAATGAGCTTAAGATGAGAGAGAACAACTCACAAAAGGAAGATGAGAATGGTTGTACTCATAGCAATGCGCTTCAACATAACTAAATTGTGCACATAATAAGTGCTGAACTGGTGTATGATCTACTGAATGGAATCTTAAACAGAATTTAGAAAAACATGAAGCACTTCACGTAGCCTCTTCACCCTATGTTTGATGTTATGTGCCGTCGAGTCGTCTGCAACTCATAGTTACCCAATGTGCAACAGCTCTGAAGCCTGCCCTGAGCCAGTCTCACTGACTCTGACACATCAACCCCATTGCTGCAGTTGTTATTCTACTCTACATGTGTTCTCAAGCACATAGGGTTTTCAAAGGCCTGTGATGTTTTGGAGGTGGATGGCCAATCCTCCCTATGTTTACAGTGTTCAAATTTCAATTTTATTATAAGACTTTATATATATGCCCTGGTTTAGTAGGAGGAGGCAGAAAGGGCTTGCCAGTCATCTTTTGTTGGTAATAACAACAACTACTATAAGATAAATACATAAGCAAGATGCTGCTAAAGATCATTCAAAATCAGCCGCAACAGCACATAGGGAACTGCCAGAAGTTCAAGCAGGATTTAGAAGAGGCAGTGGCGGGGTGGCGAGGCGGTGGCGTTCTGCGCGCGACCTTCAGCGCTCTTGGCCAACTGGCTTGGCGTGCTAGCCCAGGTTCCCCTCGACGCACACCGCGCGTGCCCCTGTCCCCGCCAACCCCCCCCCCAAAAAAAAAAAAAAAGAAGAGGCAGTGGCACCAGGGATATCACTGCTGATGTCAAATGGATCCTGGCTGAAAGTAAAGAATACCAAAAGAATGTGTATTTATGCTATATTGATTATGCAAAGGCATTTGACTGTGTGGATCATGACAAGTTGTGGCTGATGTTGAGAAGAATAAGAATCCGAGAGCACTTAACTGTGCTCGTTTGGAACCTACACCTGGACCAGGAGGCTGTTATACGAACGGAGCAGGGGAGCACGGCATGGCCTAGAATTGGAAAGGGAGTGTGCCAGAGTTATATTCTCTATCCATACCTATTCAATTTATATGCTGAGCAAATTATCCGAGAAGCTGGACTCTATGAGGAGGAGTGTGGCATCAGGATTGGAAGGAGACTCATCAATAAACTGCGTTATGCAGATGCCACGACCTTGCTTACTGAAAGTAAGGAGGACTTGAAACACTTGTTGAAGAGGATCAAGGAATGCCACCTTCAGTATGGTTTGCATCTCAAATACAAGAAAACAAAGATTCTTTCCATTGGGCCAATAGGCAGTGTCATGATGGATGGAGAGGAGATTGAAACTGTTAACAGTTGCATCTTGCTCGGATCCACAATTAACACCCTTGGTACCAACAGTCAGGAAATAAGGAGATGCACTGCACTGGGCAAATCTGTAGTTAGGGACCTGCCCAAATTACTGAGGAGTAGTGATGTCAGTTTTGAAGACTAAGGTATATTTGATTCAGACCATGATCTTTCTGATTACTTGCTGTGCATTGGAGAGCTGGACAGTGAATAAGGATGACAGAAAAAGAAGGTGACGCTTTTGAGCTGTGGTTTGGAGAAGAGCAGAACATGGACGGCAAAGAGAATGAACAGATATATCTTGGAGAGGGTGCCACTGGAGTGCTCTTTGGAGGCAAGAATGATAAGGCTTCGACTGACATACTTTGGATATGTTGCTAGGAGGGGTTATTCCTTCGAAAGGGACATAATGCTGGGAAGGGTAGAGGATTGGCAAAGGAGAGGAAGACTCTCAACCAGGTGACTGACATGATGACTGCTGCAATGGGCTCTTATGTGTCGGGAAGTGTGAGGATGGCACAGGATAGAACAGGGTTCAGATATTTTGTTCATAGGGTTGCTATGACTCATACTCAAATTGACAGCATATAACAACAACAATCATAAAATATTAGGGAGCTCTAGTGGCCTAGTACACAGGGAATTGCACAGCTAACCCACAGGCTGTATCTATCTGCTGGCTCGAACCCACCAGTGGCTAGATGGGAAAAAGATCGTCAATCTCGTCCGTACAACCTGCTGGAGGGTCAACCATGGGTTTGTTCAAACTTGAAGGCAGAGAGCCCACAAGTAACTGAAATCGCCCCTGTAACAAGCACTATGCTATGCACTTTATAAAAATCCTTTCAACTGGTCCTTACCACCATCTATCACAAATTTTAGGAATCTTACTACACAGATGGTAGTTAGCTGACCCAGGAAGTAAACCAAAGATGACAAAATTCAAACTCAGGAATGCCTCCTCTATAATTCAGGTTATTTCCACTACCTCCTGAGGTGCTTATCTATGTCAAAAATTGAACACAAATTCATCTGCCATAGGCAGAAGGCAACACCCAATAAGAAAGGATATAGTTTCAAACCTGAGAGTAAAGTTAAATCTGCTCAACTTTACCCCAAGATCAGCAGAGCTCAGCTATGAGTGTTAGCAGCCCCATACACCTCTGGGGAACACAGGAGGATGGTGTGGGCTACAGGGAGCTACTTTCTCACATTCATACCCTTACCAACAGGACAGGTCATGCTGGTGTCTCCGGGGTCCTATGTATTCACAGAGTCTAAACCTGGCAGATAAATATACTGTGCTCTGGTGCCAAGCACAATTTTGGACAAAAGATTTTGAGTGTCAAGATGAATGAGAAGTTACTTGGTCTAGGATGATGCTTTGGTAACCAGAGTCTGACAGGACTAAGTGGAAATCTGGCATAGAGTGAGGTCATCTCTCACTTGTGAAAGCAAGGTCACTATTTTCCCCACCAGTGCTTGTGGCTCTAATGGAAATTTTAAGGACAGTCAGGATGGAGAGAAAAACAGTGTGTGTAGCAGGTAATGAATGGCAAGTATGTAACACGCTGGCAGGAGAGCTCGGCTCCTGCTCCCCACCCTGGGCATCACAAACACTCCCCCGGTGAGGAGAGGGGGAGAGGCCTGCACTCCACACTGCAAGGCGAACACCTCATGTGGCCCAGCATCCACCCAGAAAGGGCACACTGTGCCACCTCGTCCAACCTTAGAAAAACCTAACCAAACCCAGAGGCCAAAGAGATAAGGAAAGGGTTAGTTTCAACTAACAGATGCAGCCCTGGATGTGCTCACCAGTCTAGACCAAAAAATTTGGAGGACAGCTGTCTGGTCGACTGACTGGGAGAGATTCACACTTGTTACCATTCCTAAGAAAGGCAATCCAACAGAATGTGGAAATTATAGCACTAATATCACATGCAATCAAAATACTGCTAAAGATCATTTAAAAATGGCTAGAACAGTATATAGATAGGGAACTGCCAGAAGTTCAAGCAGGATTTAGAAGAGGCCATGGCACTAGGGACATCACTGCTGATGTCAGATGGATATGGTTGAAAGTAAAGAATACCGCATCAACAATCAACACCCTCTGTACCAGCCGCAGCCAGGAAGGTCAAGAGACATGTACACTGGGGAGGTCTGATGTCAGGGACATCTCTAAAGTCCTGAAGAGCAATGATGTGTCAGTTTAAAGACTAGGGTGTGCCTGATTAAAGTCACGTTTTTTCCAGTTACTTGCTAGACATCTGAGAGTTGGACAACGAATAAAGATAGCAGGAGAGAAAAAACAATGCCTTTGAATTATGATGCTAGAGAAGAGTACTGAATAGCCCTTGGACTGCCAAAAGAACAAACAGATAGGACTTGGAAACTGTGAAACCAGAATACTCCTTGGAGGCTAGGATGACAAAGGTTCATCTCACATTTGGGAATATTGTCAGGAGAAGCTATTCCTTGGAGAGGGGCACCATGGTGGAGGGTCAGCAAAAAAGAACACCCTCAACCAGATGGATTGATAGTGTCTATGGCAATGGGCTGAAATATAATTGGAATGATAAGGATGTAGGATGGGACAGGGTACAGGTATATTGTTCATAGGGTTATTATGAGTTTTACTAGACTTGATGCGGTTAACAAGAGCAACAACATAAGAATTGGTAATGGCGCTTCATGTGAGATAACTTTATTACCACTCAGGCAGGTCAAAATGGAAGGGGCATAAAGTGAGTTGTGAAAATGTCATCAATTATGCGAAGCCATTCCCATTCCTTAATGGTATCCTTGAGCTCTGCATTAAATTAGTTAAGATTTAAAATCAGGAGAAAAAAAAAAAAAAAGAAAGTAAAGAATACCAGAAAAATGTCTATTTATGCTTTACAACCATGCAAATGAATTTGCCTATATGGATCATAACAAATTATGGCTAACACTGAGAAGACTGGACATCCCAGAACACTTAGTTGGGCTCACTTTAAAACTATACCAACAGGCTACTGTGCAAACAGAGCAAGGGAATGCTGCATGGTTTAAAACTAGGAAAAGTATACCTTAGGGCTGTATCTTCTCTCCATATCTTTTAATCTGTATGCTGAGCAAATTATTTGTGAAGCTGTACTCTATGATGAATGATGTGGCATCAGGATTGGAAGAAGACTCATTAATAACTTGTATTATGCAGATGACACAACCTTGTTTGAAAAGTGAGGAGGACTAAAAGCACTTGTTGCAGAAGATCAAAGAATACAGATCATGTTCAATATAGATTGCATTCTCAATGTCAATAAAACAAGCATTCTTTTTTTTTTTTTTAAACAAGCATTCTTACTAATGGACCTATAGGTAACATCATAATAGGTGGAGAAAAGATTGAAGTTGTCATCAATTTCACCTTACTTGGTTGGATCCAAAATCAACACCCCTGGGACCAGCAGTCAGGAGATGTACTACACTGGGAAAGTCTGCAGTCAGGGACCTCTCCAAATTATTGAGGAACAATGATGTCATCACCATTGCACCTGATTCAGACCATGGTCTTTTCAATCACTTTCTATGCATGCATGTGAGAGCAGGACAATAAATAAGGATGACAGAAGAATAACTGATGCCTCTGAATTGGGGCGTTGGAGAAAAGTACTGAATATTCCATGGATTGACAAAAGAGCAGACAGGTCTTGAAGAAGGTGCAGCCAGAGTGTTCCTTGGAGGTAAAGATAATAAAGTTTCATCTCACATGCCTCAAATACGTTACTAGGAGGGGCTATTCTTGGGAAAGTGGAGGTTCTGTGAAAGAGAGGAAAACCTTCAACCAGATGGACTGACACAATGACTGATGGAACTAGTTCAGGTGTGACAAAAAGTGTGAGGATGACAGGATAGGATACAGTACTGATCTGCTGTTCATAGGATCGATATGGGTTATACTTGACAGCACCTAACAACAACAGTAAGTTCTCTGAACTCTGCAGGGCTAGTGGCCTCTGGAAGATCATAACACACTTATATTGGAATTGACCCAACAACAGGGTGCTTTTGGTTTTAGGAAAAAAAGAATAACAATAAGTATAAGAGAAGGAAAGATGAAAAGGCCACATAAGCCCAAGGGTGTGTAAAAATGAAAAGCAGTGGCAGCTGCAGAGGGGATCAACAAAACTAGCTGGGCAGTAGGATTGGGGGTGGGGATAGGAAGGAAGAGAAAGCAAAAGAGGTAGGGAACACTCAAACATTTCAAGAATGTTTTCCAGATCTGTGGAAGACTATAACCCTGCCTCACAGGCCAGGCCTGTGTCAATTATTCACAGAGAACTATTTAATCAGGGTGAGATGAATTATACAAAACAAGCCAAGAGCCGAGTAAACTCCCATAATATAAAAACCCCAGGTAGAATGACAGGTCAATCCACTCCTTCTCCACCTGCCCACTTTGGAAGTACAAGACATCTGGTTATGCCCAGAAGCCATGGGACAAATGGACCCGGTAGAGTATTTCTTCCACAACACACCCTTGTACAGGCATGGCAGGTGCCTGATCTATACTGACCAACTCTGTAATTCACCTTGTTAAGTCTGGTTATTGCAAAGAAAGTGAAGTTCAGAGCTCAGGGACTCCACTTTTCTCAGGCCTTTCATTGCTCTAAGAGACTCAGACAATTCCTGCTTAGGGAGATGCCATTATTCATTAGAGAAGTGAACAAAGAGGAAAATCTTGTCCATCACGAGACAGGAGTGACAGTGGGCATGGTCTTGGGCACTTTAGCTACTCTCCCTTTTCCCCCCTTCCTGGAGAAAGCACAGGCACCTAGAAAGAGGCCTGAGACTACAAAAGCTCTCAGGAGTGTAGGCCTTGCAACTGGGTTCTCGCTAGCAGAGAAAGAACTAAGTTGGATAGTAAAAGAGACAGTAAAGACAAATTTGGCTTCAAATGTCAAACCTGAACAGTAGTTGTCATTGTTCATAAAATTCAGGGAATTTTCAATTTATACAATATGTAATTTTATGATGTGAAAGAGCTATATGCTTTCTCTTATAAATAACATTCCATGTGACATTTTAATATACTTAAGAATAGCAGTTCAGACAATCTTTACCAAAAAAAAAAAAAATCTCACACCCACTGCCAACAAGTCGACACCACTTTATAAACTACCTTCTACAGGACAGAGGATAATTGTCCCGTGGAGTTTTGAGGCTGAGATCTTTACAGAAGCAGACTGCCTGCCATATTTTTCTCCTGTAAGTAGCTGTTGAGTTTGAACTGCCAGCCTTTTGTTTAGAAGTTGATCACTTATCCAATGTCACCAGAGATCCATGACAACCTTTGCAAGGTGTACATAAGACTCATCATCATCCATCACTGAAAAAACACACCTGTGTTCCGAATCTAACCCAGATTAATCAAATCAGAATCTCTGTGGCAGATCCCAGAGCATAAGGTAGGTAGCACACTTCAAGAGAGTCATCCCATGTAACCTGGGCTGAGAAAAAGAGAGCAAACCTCGGGACACAGCATATATTCAGTTGAATGCAGAGGTTCGCTTACCTTCAAAAGGCTTTCCTTACATGCAGGCCAACCATTTAGTTTGCAAAAATATCTACTACTGACCCTGACTGTAAAACAAGAAAAGGAGACCTGCTCAACAAAAGAATTGAGTAATATTCCACAGAGCACAAGGAAATGATGTGCCTAATCTCTGAGTGTGTATGTTTTGTTCAGGAAAATGTAAACCAGCTGTAATATTCTGTCTCTCCGAGGGTGAAGTTATACCACAACATATCTAAAGATAGCCTGGTGATTGTATGTTTTCAGGGAAGCACAGTATTAAGCACAACCTAAGTGGGCGAACAAAGGCCATGGACTGAGTGACTGTGGCTGCCAGGCCAGCGTTAGTGTTTCCTCTCCCTCAACAAATCAAAGTCCTGGGTGCTCCAAGGAGGGTAAATATAGCCCAGCTTCAGCAAAGACAGCTCTGTGGGTTGGGAGAGACGCCTGTTCAGCCCTGAGTCTCGCCAGCGATGCCTCCTGTCAGACATACCTCATGTCTTCCATTTACCAGAGTGGTGTGTACTCTCACCAAACTTGTAGAAACAGCCAATAGATCAGTGTTAATTTAGGTATGATCATAACTCTCAAAGGCCAATGGTGGATTTTAAAAGTGTGACCTGAGGCTAAATATCTTTCCAAAGTCACTTTCTGTATCGTTGGTCAGGTTGCTGTATATTGTTGAGTCAGAATCGACCGATAGCTGACCCTCCAGTGGATTTTTCAGAGACAGTTAATCTCATGGGAGGAGACTGTCCATCCTTCTCCCAGGGAGCAGCTAGTGAATTCGAACCATGTGCCTTAAGGATGGCAGCACAGCTTCTTACCACTAGGCCACGTAAGATTTAAAGAAACAGGTCCTTAGATGATCAGAGCCCTCAACAACTGTGAAGACAGTTACTAGGAGAACTCTAATAATCAGAGGGCTTCACTGAAAGTATTACTATTGGTGATATCCACCTCAGAAACCCTAAAGGGCCTGGCTTTTACATTAGGCTTATGAGAAGCTATCAAAGACCAGTGTTTAGCCATTCTAGTAATGGTGAGTAGTATAAGGTGAGCCCAACACATGATGCAGACCTTGAGGGTTCAGGATTGATGGCTACTGCTCAATGACCTTGAGGCCAGGCATACTCTGCCAGTCACCTGAAAACCCAACTAGCCTGTCTATAACACAGGCAGGCACAGGTAGTTAGGTCCAAGGTATAAACAGATCATGTCCAGCCAGAATGGACATGCAGGTAAGCTTTGGTCAATTATTCCCTTAATTCACACATGAGAGGTGTCATGATATAGTTAAAATCTACTTATTTGATGAAAGCATGCCAACAGCAGGAAGAGTCCCTGGGCTCTGCAAGAAATCAAGCAAAGGTCATCTGATTATTATTTACTCTCCTAAAACCAGCTCCTCTTCCTACCTTTTCTTGTGCCACTAGAATATGTTCTCTATCCTTCTCATGAGAAGACTATAAAGCAGACAGATCAAACCGATGGAATCTCTTCAGGATAAAAAGGACTACGTGTTCTTATGAAAGACAAAGGCACTTTCCCTATCTGAGAAGCACCCTACTTGAGGAAGCTGAGATGGAGCTTTATAAATAAAGCGAAGCAATTTGCAATCGTGGGCTCAGCTCCAACCTGTTCCCATCTCATTTGATAGCATGCAGTGGAGGAGACAAAGAGCGAGTGCTCTGTCGTCTGCTTTTTTGGGGGTCTGTCCCACAGAAAAAACAATCGGATTGAGCTTTATGCCATGACATCATCACCCGCCAATCAACACAGAGAAGGTAGAGTAGGTTTTGTTTATAAAACCAATCAGTGCAATTGTCAAATTGCAAAGGGCAGTGCAGGTGTGAGGTGGGGTTTTCTTTTACGCTGCCTTTGTGCTGCAGTATAAAATAAAGTGGGAAGCAGAGAAATGAAACCTTTCTATGGAATAAGGTCTGCACCAGCCATCCACGAATATACCTGTGCACCGTGTCCCAGTCCCTTTCTACCTCCCACCCCTGCCAAGGTCGACAGTGGAAGCCTTTGTTCCGTGAAACTGAGAATGGAATCTTCCCAGTGCTCCCTGCCAAGAAAACACAGTTATTAGGAGAGTTGTTGTGTTTGTTACAGAAGCACGTGTGTGAGCTTTTAAATAGAGTTCCAAAGCAGTGAAAGCATCAGCGAAGAGAAAGAAAACAGTATGGCTGATCTGCACAATAGTTAAAATTTCTGCACTGCATCTAAAGGCATGTGGTTCAAATTCACTAGCTGCTACACAGGAGAAAGACAAGCAATCTCTTCTTGTGTGTTCTACTGTCTCCAAAAACCTGCTGGAGGGTCAGCTATGAGTTGGTTCCAACTGGGCATTACATAACAACAAGAACCCTAAACAATTTTACTTGTGCTTAACTTCTGGAAGTTTTCAGGGCACAGTTACTTTCAGGCTATTTTTCCAGAAAAAAAATTCTGGCCCGTCTTATGAATGAAGTGGTTTAGTGAATGTCAGAATATGCATAGAGAGTGGGGGTGTGGGTGACACAGGGCACGGGGCTCCAGGAGACAAGAAAACCTACAGAGCAAATATTGTTTAGAAGAGCAGAGCCAGGCTGATGTGATCTCTCGGCCTGCTCAAGCATATTATTACATTTAGTCCTGAACAATAAAGTCGGAGGCAGGGAGCGCAGGGCTGACCCAGCCTCCGCTTTGCTAATGGAATGAGGGCAACATTCCATGCAAAGTCTGTCCCAGCAACGGTGTGTGCCAGCTCTCTCGGGAGTCCGCCAGCTGAGACTGACGGTAGGGGCCAAGTACTCAACTCCAGTTATAAGCTCAAGTGACTAGGGATGAAGACTAGATCAGGTCATGTACAATTATATCAGAAAGCACATATGAGAACCAGGGTTTTAAAATGAAATGTGGTGCAACAGTAAGAGAACTAGAGGATGCTCCAAACAAATCTAACAGTTGTCACTGAGTCGATATTGGTTCATAATGAACCGCAAATCTTCAGGGGAGGAGATTGTCTGCCTTCCTCCCAAAGAGCAGACGTTGGACACAAACCTTTCTGTTAGCAGCCCAATACATTATACACTACGCCACCAGTATAGTTCTCTCAAGCGTTCTCTCAAGAGAACCACAGGCTGCCCCTTGTTGACAACAGCCACTTGGCAGATTTGACAGGAACCTTAGGGGACTGTGTTATGTCATGTTAACAACTCATACAAGGGGGATGAGTGCAAATGGTTTTCAACTGAACGATGGCAATCAATGTCACTAAATTGTACACGTAAAGACCACTGATCTGGTTGGTTATTCTGCTATAAATATCACCAACAACAGAAACATAAATGAAGAAGGAAAAAATATTACAGCCAAGAGAACTCTCTGTGGTCTCTTCTACTCTGTCCTGGAGGGTGGGAGTCACCATGGATCGGAATAAACCGATGGCACCTAACAACACTTAACAGTCAATCCCGACTGCGTGACGTTGAAGGAAGAAAATGCTAAAATCCTCTCCTCTCACTGCCACTTGTGGCCTTCACCTTTTCCCAGCCCATTTTTCTCTGGTACAGGCTTTCCTCCATTCAAGGAGGCTGTGGAGTCAGAATTTGAATGGATAAAAGTATCCAAGAGCCTGTGTGTCTTCTGCCTTCATCCAGTTATAAAGCTGATAATATAAATTAATAGGATACGTTGGGCTCCGAGGTCCAGGCCCAGGATCACATCTGGCCTAGTGTGGATGTAGTGTCCTCCTTCAGGAGCAACACACACACACACACACACCCCTGAGATGAACACTCAAGGGTCAAGAAGAACTCAAAAAGCATCACCAAGAACATCTTAAACTATTTTCCCAGGTCTCCCTAAATAGAACAAGACTCACATAAAGACTGTCACCTTCTCTCAGAAAAACAACACTTTGAGATGTGAAGTTTTAGGGAAATAAGAACTCAACTGCCAAGACAGAGGTGAGAACCTTGAGAAAACAGGGAGCTTTCCTCTCCACTCAAACCTACAGCAGCTCTAGGGACCCTCAATCCCACCCACTATGCTCCCCATCCACTCAAGAGCATTTTCTAGTCCAGCTGTCCACAAGGCCAGAGGCAAGGCTTCTCTCCTGCCTGAGGAACTGAAAGGAAGGGGTGAAAGAAAGGAGAGGATATCTTTAGCTAGTGGACCAAGATAAAAGGAATGAAATGAGTCACACAGGCCAAGCACCACATGAGCCCTTAACTATCGCCTGCTACAGTGGAAGGCCCACCCCTGAGCCACATAAGGACAGGGTTAGAGCTGGGGCAGTTTGTTGCAGAGTACAGCTACTTTCTCAGGTTACAGAAAAGGAGCAGAAATAAGTAGAGAAAGTACAAAAGCCAAATCATTATTTGTTCAAAATCTAGCCTGAAAGTTAGGACAGAAAATCCACCCTGGTAAAAGAATCCAAGCCAGCTGCTGTCAGGTTGATTCCAACTCGTAATGACCATCCATTGGGTTCCCAGAATTAAAGAATCAGAGGAAGACTGTCCATCTTTCTCCTGTGTAAGGACTAGTGGATTCAAACCGCCAACCTTTCGGTTATTAGCACAATATGTAACACATTAAATGGTCAGAGCTCCCTCCTGGAGGAAAAGGTGGTACTAAATACCAGAAGGAAGATGGGACAAGCAAGTGTCAATGATGCAAAGTAGGTACCATGTCAACCATCCTATAGTCTTCCTTAAAGGCTCCTCTGGCTCTCTCGGGGACAGGAGGAGGCCCTTCACCTGTACGTGCTTTATAAATTGTAAGGGTAGGGAGTTTACTTTTCCTGGGCTCGAGGAGGAAATCCCCTATTCTAGAAAAGAGCAGGTGTGAGAAGGGGGAAAAGCAGCAGCTCGTGGGCTTTATTAGAAGAGCCAGCACAGCTTGCATGTGGACCCTTTTGCTAGCTGGTTTGCCTCCTGTGTGAAACAACGAGCTGGCTTGTGCATTTATCAAACAATGTGACCCAGGGGAGTTTCTTCCATTTAGTGCAAAGAAAGTGGCCTTGTAAATGGAATACATCTTTCTTTCTATGTGTGAAAAGATCTCACAGGGGAAAGGATTCTGTGAGAACTCTTACCCATGTGCCAGGATATCTCAGCACCTGACATCCCGACACATTTGTGTGCCATGTCCGTGGCCACGCGGGCACTGACACACACACACAGTCGCTATACTACATTTCAATATGTACAAGGAGAAACACACCTCAAACCACCAGGCTTGGGAAGAGTCCTCTTCTCTGGAATAGAAAAAGGAGCCATTGCTTTGTTTCCAAATCACAGAGATGCCAGCCAGCAGAAAACAGAACTGCTCCACAGGGTTTCCATGCCTGTAAAATCTTTCAGAAGCTGGTTGCCAGGTCTTTCCTCCAAGGTACTTAGAGATGGGTTTGGATTGCCACCCTTTCAGTTAGCAGACACAGAACAGGAGCCCGTTCTGTGTGGTGATCAGTCTGTTTCTATCTTCCTTTTAATGAGAATTGATTTACTGTGCTCTGCTCTAAAAGCACACTATCCCCTGAGCTCAGGAAGACCACAGCTGACCTGAGAGAGCAGCAAGCAGGTTCCGTGGCAAGCTCTCTATTTTTAGACCCTATTCTTCCTGCCCTTTCCCCAGGGAATGTCCCTCCCTCTGCTCTCCACCAAACCTCTCTAGTTAAGCAGAGAGACCCCGATTCCAAGCAAAAAAGTAGACTTGTGAGATCTCCCCATGGCTTCTCCTTACTTTAGACTATTAAGAAATATTGACCAAGCGCTTTAAAGTGAAAATGAGAGGGGGAAAAATAATCTTTAAAATCACAAAGCAAATAAGAGCCAATTTCAAAGACAACTATTCTACATGAAATGTTTGTGGTCTATCCAAGTTGACAGCAAAGCTGCTGTACCACCTGGCCTGGTTGGCACAATTCCTCCTCACTGTCCTTTTCCACCAGCCCTCCGGCTCCTGCACGTTACCTTAAAGCCTGTGGCCCTGTGGGCCTGGCTAAACCAGCTAGCCAGCCACCTCTCATCCTGAGGAGCTCACCCATCATAACACCAATAAGATAGGCACCCTTCTCCTTTTACAAAGCAAGTGGTACCCGGTAAAAAGAACCTTTAAGCAAAGAGGAAGCAGTTATCTGTCTCTTTAAATGCCCAGATATGACTCTCATTTCATTACACTTCACAGTAGTATTACAAGGATGAAGTGGTTCAGGAACCACCAATGGGAATTAAAAAGCAAATCACATTGATTCTGGCTTTTTGTCACTGTCTCTTTATAAAATTAGAGACTCAGAAGGATCCACAATCCTCTCAAGGTTCAGATTCAATGTATAAAATTAGGTAAGTGCCCACACACACACACACACACACACACACACACACACACACACTCACAGCCAAAGGAAATGGTAGTCTCTCTGTCTGGCGCAGTCAATTATGCAATGTGGTTCTTCTAGCTAGTCTGTGCAATTCCCACCAAATGAATGATTATACAAATATGAGGTATCTGTGACCCACCAAAAGGACTGGATAATTAAGTTCATAAAATAAGTGGCACCCTGGTGGGGTCAAACTATGCAAATAACGTGTATGGAGCATACACGGGGTATTATGTATGGAACATACGTAAGTAAGGCTTATGGAACATGGGAACTGGTTAGTGTTGCTACTCTCCCAGGCTTAAAATGAGCCATCCTGGAAGTGGGAAGAGAGGATTTTACCACCACCGAGAAAGACGAGTTAGGAGTTCAGCACAGTCTTTAGATCCAAGATTCTTACACTGTAGGCAAAGAGCTGTTAACATCAGAGAAATAGTGAAAGATAGGGAGAAGCAGGCACAAGCAAACCAGAAGACTGGCATAAGACAGTGCTGTGGGCTTCCCAGCCTGTGGGACAAGAAAGTGAGTGCCCTGGGGCAGGAGGTTTGCTGTGAGAGGGCGTGGCTTCAGGCATTAGCTGGGGAACTAGCTAGGTTTGCTGACCTAGCTGAAGCTGTTTGGGTTTAGGCTTGCTAAGCTGAGTTGGAAAACCAAAAAGGCTGAACTCGCTCGCTATTTCTTAAGCTGAAAGGAGTGAAAAACAAAGTCATGCCTTGAGTTGCAAAATTTAAAGATGCTATGGGAAGAATACTCAATGATCCAGGAAGCATTAAAAGAAGATGGAAGGAGTACATGGAGTCGTACCAAAACGAATTGGCTGAAACAGAAGAATTTCATGAAACAGCATATGATCAAGAAGCAATGATGACTGAGGAAATGTGAGCTGCTCTGAAGGAGCTGGCAAAGAATAAGGCCCCAGGAATTGATGGAATACCAACTGACATATTTCAACAGACAGATGCTGCCCTGCATGTGCTTACCACGAAATCCTGACAACTACCTGGCCATATGACTGGAAGAGATCCATTATTTGTTCCCATTCCAAAAAAACATTGACCTTATAGAGTGTGAAAATTACTGGATATTATCACTGATATCACACACAAGCAAAATCTGCTGAAGATTATATAAAAAGGAATGGAAAAGTACATATAGAGAGAACTAACAGAAATACAAGCCAGGTTTAGAAGAGGAATGGCACCAGAGTCTTTACTGCCAATGTCAGATGGATCTTAGCAGAAAGTAAAGCATACCAGAGGAAGGTCTGTGTTTCATTGACTATGCAAAGGCATTTGACTGTGTGGATCACAAATTGTGGCTGACTCTGAGAAGAATGGGAACCCCAGAACACTTGACTGTGGTCATGTGAAATCTATACTCAAACCAGGAAGCAGTCCTCAGAATAGAGCAAGGATACACTGCACGGTTCAAAATCAGGAAAGAAGTGCAGCAGGGATGCATCTTGTTTCCATACCTTTTCCATTTATATGTAGAACAGATCATTCAGGAGGCTGGACTCTATGAGAAGGAAGGCTGCACCAGTATTGGAGGAAGACTTATCAACAATCTATATTATGCAGATGACACAACCTCGCTTGCTGAAAGTGAAGAAGACATCGCTTTGCTGCAGAAGATCAAGGACTGTAGTCATCAATATGGATTGAAGCTCAACATCAAGAAGACAAAGATTATAACCATCAGGCCAACTGGTAGCACCATGACAAATGGAGAAGAGATAGAGACTGTTAACAATTTCAGCTTGCTTGGCTCCACAATCAACACTCTTGGCACCTGCAGTCATGAAATCAAAAGACAAACTGGTCTGGGGAAAATGGTTGCTAAAGAGCAATGGTGTCAGCCTAGAAGATAAGATACACAGATTCAGGACAGAGTCTTTGAAATTACTTGCTATCAGAGAGCCGGACAGTGACCAAAAATGACAGAAGAAGAACTGATGCCTTTAAACCTATGTGCTGGAGAAGAGTATTGAACATACCATGGACTGCCAAGAGAACACTGAGGTTTACCCTGGAGAGGGCAAAACCAGGCTGTTCCTTGGAGGTAAGAATTTTGAAGCTCCATCTCACATACTTTGGGCATGTGGCCAGGAGAGACCAACTAGTCCCTGATAAAGGACATCATGGTCAGAAGGGTGGAGGGACAGCACAGAAGAGGAAGACCCAGGATGAGATAGATTGACTCAGTGACTAGGGTAACAGGAGTAAGTCTGTCGGAGTCCATGAGACTGGCTCAGGATAGAGCAGAGTTCAGAGCCACTGTACATAGGGTTGCTATGAGTAATGGCACATAACAATAAGCTGAGTGAAGTGTTTTGGGGGGCACTTATCTAAAGAAGGAATACACAGAGTCATTGAACCAAAAAATAATTAGTCTACATTGAACCATTTCAGGAACTAGCCAATGGCACTGAAGGAAGAAGTCCAAGCTGCACTGAAGACATTGGTCAAAATAAGGTCGTATGAATGGATGGAACACCCACCGAGATATTCACACAATGGAATACTACGCTGCATTGAAAAACAAGGAACTCATACAATATTATTGAAAATGGGTGACCCTGGAAGACATTATGCTAAGTGAAATATCTCAGCACAAAAGGACAAATACTGCATGGTGTCACTGTTGTAAAACAGGACTGACATCGGGGTTGGGGGGAAACTGAGAAAGATGGGATAAATAACGTATACTGCATTGAAACAGATGAGGGAGAAAACTGTTTAAAAGGGATATATGATTAGGTATTATTGTCATGATAGAAGTCCAGAATGAAGGCTGCATGGTGGAGTGGACCTGGGGGAGGGATTGTAAAACAATGAAAGAATTTTTCCTTTACTTTTCAAAGAGAAGAATGCAGGGGGTGAGGGGTGGGCAGGGAGAAAAGTGCAACAATGAATGAATGGAAATCCAAAGTCTCTGTAAATTTTCATTAAAATAATCATAAAAAAAAATTCAAACTGTATTATGCCATGGAAGAAGGCATATCATTGCTGATATCAAGACGGATCCTGGCTGAAAGTAGAGAATACCAGAAAGATGCTTACTTGTGTTTTATTGATTATGCAAAGGCATTCAACTGTGTGGATTGTGACAAATTATGAATAACAATGAGAACGGGAATCCCAAATTAAGTATTGTGCTCATGTGAAATTTGTGCACTGACCAAGAAAGTTATCCAAACAGAACAAGAGAACACTGCATGGTTTAAAATCTGTGAAAGTGTGTATCAGGGTTGTGTAATTTTTTCCATATCTATTCAATCTGTTTGCTGAGCACAGCTAGACTATCTATATGAAGAATGTGGCATTAGGATTAGAGGTAGACTCATCAACAACCTTCAGATGGCACAATCTCGCTTGCAAAAAAAGGAAGATTTGAAGCACCAACTGAAGAAGATCAAAAAGTTCAACACAGATTATATTTCACTATAAAGAAAACAAAAATTCCCACAACTGGACCAATGGGTAATATCATGATAGATGGAAAAAAGATTGACAGGCTAAGTGATTTTATTCTCCTTGGATCCACAATCAACACCCAAAGTAGCAGCAGCCAGGAAACCAAGACATGTTGCACTGGGAAATCTGCCCTTAAAGATCTTTTTAAAGTGCTAAAACCCAAAAGACTAAGGTGCTCCTGACCCAATCCATGGAGCTTTTCATTGTTTCCTTTGCATGTGAAAGTGGGACAATGGATCTGGGAGATCAAAGGAGAATCAATGCCTATAAACTGTGACAGTGGCAAGGGGTATTCACTATACCCCTTGTCTAAAGAATGAACAAATCTGTCTTGGAGGAAGTGTAACCAGGGGGCTCCTTAAAGCAAAGGATGATGAAATTTTGCCTCATATACATTGGGCATGTTGTTAGAAGGTGCCTACCCTTGGAAAAAGTCATCATGCTGGGAAGAGAAAATGATCCTCCACAAGATGGGATAACACAATTAACTGCAACAACGGGCTTGAACATGACAGAGACTATGAGGATAGTGCAGGAAAGGGCAAGGTTGTTCATAGGCTCACCAGGAGCATAGCCTATGAGTCGATTCTGGCACCAAACAGCACCTACCAACAAAAACACACTGTTAGATCTAGTCAAAGTTTTGTTACACTTCCCTGAGCAGGGTACAGGCAAAGGCCATGAGGTCAAGAACTAGAGTGAGGACCGTGGGATGGGTAGTTGGTGTTAGAACTGACAGAGGAGGCTAGAGGCACGTCTGATGTCCTCTTGATTCCCTAACCAAGGAACAAACTTTGGGTTGCTAATGTTGTTGAGGGGTTTCTCCTTCCCCTTTGTGAAGTTATAGGTGGTCAGAAAACACCACTGCCTCTATCTTGTTATTGTAAACTAGTGAATTCTTTTTATCTTCATAGAGCTATGAAATAAGTTTTTTTAATTAATCCACCCATATTACATCTTGTGCCAGATAACAGAATATTCTTTCAATGGAACAAAACATACAAACAACAAACTCAACCAACCAAAAACTATCAATGTAGATCTAGGATAACATCATATCTAAGACGTCCATATGTGCAAACCTCTGCACATACATGACAGCCTCAGAGCTTCTGAGATTACCTATCCGATGTCTGTACCAACTCATCACCAGGAGAAGCCAGTTTTCAACTTGGCACATCCTCATGCCCCTGCCCAGTTCAGCACAATCCACAGTCCCTCCACATCTGCCCAGTCTCTCCAAGCACACTCACTCCCTACGGCGGGAGGAAGTGGAAGAGCTGGCAAGAGGAGGGGCGAATTCCATTGTGTTGCCATAATTTTGCTGACTTCCCAGCTGGATTCCTAAGAGCTCCCAGGATAGTTATGTAGGTTAAACTTTTGGTAGTTTGTTTTACGTCTCTGCTCACAAGGTCCAAAGCAACAAGGCTCTCCTCTTTCAAACTCCTCCTCCTCTCTGGTCCTTAGATACCAGTCAATCAAGAACATTTCATAACAAATGCTCCTTTCTGAGACTTAGAACTTGAGGGAGCTAAAGGGTCTACAAAACCAGGGACACTGTTCCTCAGAAGCTTTTATTACAAAGGGGGAGACACAGTGTAACTCTCAGTCAGCTGCCACTGTTTTGTTCTTTTATAATAAAACAATATATAGCAAAGATCACCAAGAATCCAATCAAAATACCTAAAAATTCTAGCTAACAATGATTCCATGAATGTGTTCATTCTACCCCATCTAGCTACTACCTTCCTTGCCACATGCTTTGCCTACAGTGGAGTCCCTATGTGCTAATCAAAGGTTTGGATGTTCAAGTCCATCTAGCGGAGCAATGGAAGAAAGGTCTTACACGGAAAAACAGCTACTGAAAGTGCTATAGAGTGCAGATCTATTGTGACACGCACAGACTCACTATGAGCTAGAACTGACCTGATGGCAGCTGGTTTAACATTTTTTTGGGTTTGCCCACATTCAAAAAACCAGCACACTCACTGCTGTCAAGTAGGTTTTGACCAAAGCAACCCTCCCTCAGGTCTTCAAGGCAGTAATTTTTTTTTTAGGTGTAAAGATAGATTTATTAGAAAGTTACATCCTAAAAGATAGTACAGACCTTCCTCCTTGGAAAGGAAATATGAAGACAAGGCTGTAAATTTTAAGAGAAAGAGACCACCCATCTCATTTTAGCTTCAGAATAACACTATAATATTAAGGGCAAATTCAATGCCCTTGATCCTTCCTCAATGTTGCTTCACTTAGTAAGTTCAAATTTTATTCACTGTGTTGTCTCTTACTTTTTCTTGCTCTTTCAGTAGTAAATTCTTGTGAGAATACATGTCATACCTCTCATACAAGCAACCATACCCTCAATAGTGTTCAGTAAGTGATGGTTGCCAATCGATCTATTGATAGGGAACAGTGGCTGTTGTGTGCTCATGGTCATGTCAGATACTACAAAGAGCAAAAGAAAGAAGAATGTGTAAAGGGCAGAGGCACTACTGGGGCTGTCACTGAACATAAAAGGCAGTATTAAGTAAGCACAACAAGAGATACAGAGACAAACACTTGTGAGGCATCTTTGTGCACATAAGTCGTCTGGGATCCTACTAGGACTGAAGCAGAACCTGCATTGTTCTGTGAGGGCCTGAGAAGCTGCATTCCCAACAAGCTGCTGCCAACACTGCAGCCCAAGGAGCTAAAGTTATTTCAAATACATAACTGCCCAGGCTGGGATAGTCCAGAAAAAATAAAGAAGTAGATCAGCGACAGAGCCTTTAGAAGATGAGGAGGGTCTGGAGAAGTCTGGGATGGAGTGTTTGTAAAGGAAGGTGCCCTGGTAGCTCAGTGGCCAAGTAGAAAGTCTGGCTGTTTGAACTCACCAGGTGTTCCATGGGAAAAAGATGTGGCAGTCAGTTTCCACCCCTGGAAAAGCTCTGGTGTAGTTCTGTCCTGTTTCAGAGTCACTATATGTTGGAATTGACTAAAGGTAACAGATTTGAGGGGTTTGGTTACTTGGTGGGGGGAGGGGGAGAGGCAGTTTCTTCCCTCTGCCAAAAAGAAGGGAAATAGTTTAGATGGAAAAATATATTTTAAAAACACTCAGACAAAGGAAAAGCAAAATGTACAGGCCTCGAAAGATGGTTATTTATTTCTGGAAATCATTACACCATTTAAAAAAATAACTATGCCATTATAAAGGAGCCCTGGCGACACAATGGTTAAGGGCTCAGCTCGTAACCCAAAGGACAGCAGTTTGAATTCACCCCATATTGCTGCAAGAAAAACAGACCTGGCAATCTCCTCCCATAAAGGTAGTTCTTGTTGTTAGATGTTGTCAAATCACAGCCACATTATGAACGACACTTCTGAACCTTGCTCTACCGCACATCATCCTTACAACCTCTGCCATGCTGAAGCCCACTGCGATCATCACATCAAACCATCCTGTTCAATGAAGATATTCCTCTCTTTTACTGACTCTATCTAAGGCCCTACCTCTCTCCAAAGACTGATGCCTCCTGAAAAGATGCCATTTTCTTTCCTGAAAATATGATGTCAAAAGAGATTTGTTTGTCCTTTTGGCAGTCCCTGGTGTATATTCAGTACTCTTACCTGATAGCAGAACTCAAACTCAACTTCTTTGTCAGTCTTCCTTATTCACTGTCCAACTTTCAGATGCATAGAAAGCAACTGAAATTACCAAAGCTTGGATCTGTCTTTAAACTGACATCCTTGCCCTTTAGTACTTTAGAGAGGTCCTAAGCACCAGATTTCCCCAATATAACAAGCTTTTAAAATTTCCTGACAGCTGCTACTACTAGGATGTTGATTGTAGATCCAAGTATAAAGAAACTGCTGACAACTTCAATCTTTTCTCCATTTATCATGATGTTGCTTATTGTTTCAATGACTGGTTTATTGGTTTATAAAGATTATAACCTAGAAAATGTCAGAGTCCACAAAGGGCTCACTATGAGCTGAAAATTTACTTGGTGAGACCCAACACCATGACTATTAAAAATAATTCCCAAACTAAATCACACTGATCAATTGCCAGGAATTATGAGACTGACTGAATGGCTTGAGAATAAGTTGCAGATAGGGAATCATTTCAGGCTGATGTTCAGTAGGAGTAAAGCCACGTTAAACATCTTGCAAAAGGCAGCCCCAGCTCCTTCATGAAATGGTGATGGTCGGAAGTTTTTAAAGTCATGAACTTTGGCACACACTCAGTGACTGGCCAAAGAATGTTTTATGAGACAGAGTTAAATACTTACCATCCCATAATGAACAGGGAAGGAAATCCCACTGTCAGTTACACCCTATGCCAACCTCCAAGTACAGGTCCCCAGGGGGAAGGGCCAACACAGTGGTCTCTCCTTCTGTGCCATCTGGTGATGTGGCTCCACTTCCTGGCTGGGTCACTTCCTCCACTGTCTCAGACAAAGTGGCACTGCCCTTACTCAACAAGCTCCTCAGCAACCAGACATGAACGCCCAGTCTATGAGGAAAGGTCACCACGACAATCACACAATGTGTGCCACGCACGCTGTGCTTGTGAAGAGGTCAGGTGGTACTGGGAAGGGAGCACAGGACTCAGAATCAGACACAAGGATCTGAATCAGGGCTCTCCGATTTAATAAGCTACTTACCCTCTCTAAGTCTATTTTCACTCCATTACTGGAAATTACATTCCATGTCTATCTACCTTACTGTCGTGGATAAAAATAGGCAACCTGTGTAAAAGGGCTTCTCAAGCTGTAAGCACTACAGTAACACAATGCCTCATTCCTAAAGGGCCTGAAAAAGAGGGGAGACCTTTCATGACACCCACTTCTTCTGTTCCAGCACCCTCCATGTATATGAGTGTGTATAACTTATTATTCCTCCTAACACACACCAAAAACTCCCTCAAAGCACAGAGAAGTAACTGAACGTGCTCACTGTCAAGCAGCTGATTCACAACTGTTAAGGAATGAAATGACTGCTACAGGTTACCATGAAATTGCCTATTTCTGTTATTAGAGAATCAATATTTTCACATTTCCTATAGGTACCCTGAGAGAGTCAAAGAATACAAAACTCAACTCCCATTATCCAATAATGCAAGAAAAAGACTGTGGAATTGATTTGAAGGATGGGAAACTGACTTAATGGCATATCACACCACACAACCTTGATCCAACATTTGTTTGTCAAGAGATTCAGTTTCATTTTTTTGTAAAAAGATTGGACTGAGCTGGCTAAATGATTAAATCTTTTGTTAACAGACAATTCCTAAAGGACTAGAATGGTAAAAGTTGTTCTAGCTAAAACGGGTGGATGACCCATCTCCTCAGACTCTTTCAACAATCTTGGGTTCTGACTTCCTTGAGGCACTAAACCCTGCACTCTCCAGTACTAGGCTTGCGAACTTCTGGTGTAAGAGATCATTAATGCTTCTTCCCGCTCCAACACGCCAAGACATGGCAGAGTGCACAAACAAGGTAGGTTAGTACCCTTTTCCTCAAACTTGCCACTGCACATTATTCTCCCTCAGCCTTTTAAACTCGGCTACAATCCCAGGGTTAAAGAGGCGGAACTAAGCCAATCTGGCTACATTTCGTAAAGTGTGAGGGAGAGGGAACAAAAAAGAATTAAACCCAATAACCAGTCAATCATATACAAAAGGGGCTTTTGTGATTTGTTGTTAAGGTAAGGAAACACTAGGGACAGAAATCCACATACAAGCTGGTACATCTAATAAAAAGGGCTAAGAAGTACAATTCAGGCAGAGCACTTGGCACTACAGGACTTAACCTGGTAGCAAACGACAAGTGTCTGAGTGCTAAGTCTTAGAAAAAGGACAGGGGTCTGGGGCCAAGCTCTCTGTCCAATTCCAACTCTGAACCTATGATTTGTGGGGAGTTTTTTAACCTCTCTTTGAGAACAGGTTTTCTTTTCTGACAAAAGAAGCTAACACCTACCTCTTGAGGGAGGCTGGAACACATGTACAATATCCTGGTAAAACAGTGTTTAGCTACAATATGAAAGTTTGGCAGTTCAAATTGACCAGGTGGTCTGAGAGAGAAAGATGTGCCAGGCTGCTTCTGTACAGATTACAGCCTTGGAAACAATATTGGCAAGTGCTATTCTGTCCTTTAATTCCTTATGAGTTGGAATTAACTTGATGGCAGTACAGACACTCAGTATAGGCTAAGGATGTGACAATGAAGTTAAAAGTCTTTGAAACCTAACACTAGACACTGACGGGACATAAAAATTAAATTCTTTACTCAGGAAGTCTCACAAACACAAGATGAGTTAGTAAGGTAAATATAATCACTCTGAGTCCCATAAACACATTGTTCTAAGTGGAAATTATTTCCTTGATATCATTCTTCCTCTTTCTTCTGAACCAAAGGTGTATCTAGGCCCCTGGATCTGATCTGAAGGTAGACAAGAACACTGAGCCAAACTTCGCTTTTATCTGTAAGACCAGATGCAGAGACAAAGAACAAAGAAACTGAACCAACTGAAATAAATGAAACACAAAAACTTCTCAGAACCCAGCCCTAATCATAGCTCTCTGAAAGGATTAACATAGCATCAATTTCTTGACTTTTATCTTCCTTAAACACAAAAGTGAATTCTTAAGGAAGGGCAAAACAAGTCCAAATAAGCCAGGAAGACCTGTCCTTATTCTGTGTACATTAAAGGAAATGACCTGCTCTCAAGCCTGGGTGAACTCTTTCCACTGATCTGTGTACTGAAGATGCCCCTGATGTCAGGATAGTGTAGAGCACAGGACAGCAGTGAAGACTCTAAATTCCAAGACATCACTCACTCTAGTTTTATTTTTAAAGTAATTTAAAGAGCATTCTGGGAGAAAGCGTGTGTGATATTTATATGGAACACAGGGTTAGAAAGATTTAACTTAGGGTAGTGACTTTGCAAGAAGGTATACAATGATACTCTTGGTGAGATGGACTGACATGGTGGCTTCAGCAGGAACTGAGAGGAGGGCACAGGACTGGGCACTCTTCCATTCTGCTGGACTTACGCTTGTCATTACAAGTTGTTACAGATTCAACAGCAGAAGATACGCTGCCTAAGGGCAAGGATTTTTATGTTTGCTGCACTACTGCTATCTCTAGTACCTAGAATGGTGTCTGGCACACAGTAGATGGTCAAACATACACTCAATGACTACAAAGAGAAGCAAAAAGTCTGTATGGCTAGAGCCAAAGGAAGCTCTCTGATACTAAATAACCCCCTCACAGCAGTCTTGTCAAAGATTAAATGACAATGCATTTAGCCACTCAGGATACATGGCCGACAGTTGGGCGGGGTGAGGCTCATACTGCCATCGAACTGACCCCAAATCTACTAATCCCAACTCAGAGCAACTCTATAGGATGCAGTAGAATGCTCCTTAGCATCTTTCCAAAGATGTAAATCTTCAGAAACAGAATTCTACATCTTTCTCTTGTGAAGCTTCTGGTGGTTTGAACCACTAACCTCTAGGTTAGCAGTCAAATTCCCCAACAGCAGCGCCACTAATATTCCTTTTGAGAACTCAAGAAATGGTGGCTATTAGCCCTGAACATCACTTTCCCTGACTCATTCCTTCAAAATTTCCCTCCTCTCGGATAGAACAGAGAAACAGGTGCAGTACAGAACCAAAGGATCCCTCTGAGTGGCAGAGACAGCCTGTTCAGCCCTAATTCTGGGCCACAGGTGTGTCTTCCCCTTCACCTCCCCTACTCCTTTGTTGCTGTGAAGCCTACACTCATAGTACTTCCTGCCACTCATCCTCCTGTCAACAAGGAGTTTTCCTTCTGTCCTGCTCAGGAGAGGATGAGAATGCATCTCTACACTGAGGAACTGGTCACAGCTCATCACAGGCAGAACCAGCTTTAGAGCGAGAGGAAAAAGCTGTGTGCCGCAGGGGAGACAGACAGTGACTACAGAAGCCGAGAGGCCCCAGCCGAGAGCCAATTAAAACCTAAGAGCCAATGACAGGCTGTCCCACACTCACCTACCCCTCCTCATTCCCACCTACCACCACCCCATAATATGCTCATTTAATTCCTACAAATTATCACTTTCAAAAGTCACTGCTGGGAGCAATGATTTCCAGAAGAAACCCCACATTTTTCCTGACAGCTCCATTTGCTATGCATCTCAATGTGTCAGTGGCAATTTCCTGGACAGCTTCCAGTCAGGAGTGGGAGGTGGAAATAGATCTCATGACTGAAAAGCTCCAGGCAGACGTCACGAAGTCGCAGGGTGAGTACTGCAATTGGGAAAAGCGTAAAGATCTTGAACACTGGGCAAAGCACAGGATCCATGCTTCCTTACGAAAACTTAAGTGCTGCTTGTGAATGTTTATGAGCAAAAGAGAAGGATGCCACCAGGAAGGGAACTCCTGAGACTATATCCTGTGTTCATCTCTTAGGAGCTGCAACTGCAGAGAAGCTAGAAGATAGGGCATATAATAGGCATGCCGCATAAAAGCCTTCACTGAAGGTTCAATCCAACAAGTTCAAAGAGGCTGCTTCAGCAACCTCATCCAAAAATCCCACTCCTCCTGGCCCTGCAGTGCAAAGTTAAGCAATGAAGCCAAGAGCAATATGCATCAAGACCACGTCTACCAAAGTGAGCAGGAGTCACACAGGGGAGGAAAGGCAGCAAGGCTGTGTGGGAAGAAATGAAGAGACAGAGCTGTAAGGACAGTGTCCTCCCGGACCGCTGGGCCACTGCTGGAACCCAAGATGCCACCCACAATTATGTGCACATGCTGTTCTGGCTCACTGGTCTCCCAAGTGACTGCTCCAACTGCATTATTATTTAGCTCAGAGAACAGGGGAACAAAAGAGAGACATTATGACACCAGGCAGGATCTGGAGGAAAAGAGTTACAATGTGCGTATGCTCTGCTCCCAATGATGTGCACGGGAGGCAGGCCAAGAAGTGGGTTCACATGAGTCTTCATGTTAAACATGCTTAATAGTTTCAGCAAAGACTCCTTTCTCATTTCTTAAAAGGGACAGACCCCATTTATATTACAGGAAGCAATGTGCTTTCTTAAAAACCCCAATGTCCCAGCTTCCCAGCTTTTCTGGTGGCTATGTTTTCCAAGTTCTGGTTAATAAGATACAAGTAGAAGGGTGTGGGCTTTCCAAAAAGACTCCTTTAAAGGAACTGTATGAAATGAAAAAAAAACACCCAATCTTTTGCGTTTTCTCTAGAAAGAGGATTATGATGGCTGGTGCTCTAGCGGCTTTTTTTTTTTTTAAACCATGAGGTAGCCTTAAGAATAAAAACTACATGTTAGCATAATAGAGTTAGCCTAAGATAGACTCTCACATGGCCATCCAAGGGGTAGATCAGACAACCACTACATAACAGCTAAAGGGCCAGACCTCTAGCTCTATAGGTGGAATGTGCTTGTGAACAGGGAGCTGCCACACTATTCTGGGCTTCCCATCTCTAGGCTTCTTTCCCACAAAAGAGGAAATCTTTAAGGCACAATGTACAAATCCCAACTTAAACTAATCCTAACTAATATAGTAGCCCTCATTAAAGGCTGTACTTCAGGGAGCTCTAAAGGAAATCAAGTGGCACACTGAGTCTACAGAGGTAGGGCAAATCCTGTCACAGGTGTTGTTGTTGTTATGTGCTGTCGAATCGCTGGTGACTCTTAGCAACACTACGTACAACAGCCCTAAACCCTGCTCTATCCCTTGCCAATCTTATTGCCTATCCCCATTACCCCAGTGACGGAATCAATCCATCTTATCGAAGCTCTTCCTCTCCTGTGCTGTCGCTCCACCCTCTCAAGCATGACGTCCCTCTCCAAGAACTAATCCCACCTTGCAACATGTCCAAAGTGTGTCAGACGAAGTCTCAGAGTCCTTGCCTCCAAGGAGCAGCCTGGCTTCACCCTCTCCAGGACAAACTTGTAGCTTTTATCAATGGTACTTCCTCAGTTTAGAAAGCAGCTTTGGCTGGGGTTGATTAGATGGCAAGACCTGCTACTGAGAAAAGAACAGGAAGAACTGTTCTCAGGAAGCCAGAGGAAGCAATATTCATCCACTAAGAAATTCTTTTTTTCCACAAAACCCATAACTAAAATTTTGCTCTCTCAAGTGGACCTGGATGGGAGATGCCTACAGATTTTTCACACCAATTAAAATAATGCACACCCCATTACAATCCTATCAATACTTTTAAAGCAGTTTCTTTTATACCACAATCTTTCTTTTTTAATCTAAAACAAGAATCTATTTGCTTCAGCAATTAATTGCCTCAAGGTATAAAGCTACATGTTCTTACACTGTTACATTAGGTGTCATGAAATTGACTTTGACTCACAGTGACTGAGGATTTAATAGAACAAAACTCTACACAGACATTGGCTATCTTCACAATCACTTATAAATCTAAAATGTGTCTATTTTTGAAACCACTATGTCAATCTGCCTTGATACCTCAACCTCTTATAAAAAAGCCCTATCATACAAATCTCAGCAAATTCCCAACTGTTCTGCCCATTCACTCACTAGCAAGATTTATCCCTATGAGGGCACGCCGTCCAAGTCTACCTGCTGCTCAGGAGAAGCATGGACAATCTCCTCCTGTGAGATTTACTGCCTATGAAAACCTGCTATAGGGTCAGCTAAGAGTCGATTCCAATGAGCAATCTCCTCCTGTGTAATTTGCTACATATGAAACCTGCTACAGGGTCAGCTAAGAGTCGATTCCAACTCAGTGGTACATAACAACAACAACAGAGTTACTTTGGGAACTGGTGACCTTGTGGTAAGAAGCTGCACTGCCAACCCTACGGCACGTGGTTTGAATCTACTAATTGCTCTGAGCAAGAAACATGGGCAATCTCCTCTATGCTTCAAAGTCTGGTTTAAAGTGCAAGTGAAAACTGCCTGGAGGGTCAGTGATGAATCATTTGCCATTTGACAGCCCACAACAACAAGGTTGCTTTAGGGAGTCCAGGTGATACAGTGGTTAAAATGCTTTACTGCTATCCAAAAGGTCTGCAGGTCACTCTGAGGGAGAAAGATGTGACAAATCTGCTTCTTTAGAGTTACAGCCTTAGAAACCCAATGGGGCACTTTTACTCTATCCTACTGGGTCACTAAGAGTCAGAATCCTACTGACAGTATAGCATAGTTTAGGGTAGATTTAGGCCATATTGATAACTCTGTCTGGAGGGAGTTACAGACAAAAGAAAACAGAGCTATAGCTTGGCTCTGTCCACCTTCAAAAGTCTCCTATGTCAGACAAAGGCCGCAGACTCATCTCCATTAAATAGGGAACGTATGTACTTGTTAAGCTGAACTCTCTGTTAAGTGTCCTTGTGTGTAATGCATCACACAATTACAGCCCTAAAAGAGCTGGCAGGGCCAGAACTGGCCACAAAAAGAGAGTTTAAGGAGAATTGGTCTGGACTTAGTGTCTATTTTTTGTTTTTTATAAACAAAGGTGTGGATCTAAATGTAGTGGGCACCAAGGTGATTTGCAATGACAACTGTCCAAGTCTGAAGATGTAAAGGGGGCAGGATTATTTATGCTATTAAAAATTTGGTAGGTTCAACCAGGAGAGGATAAAATAGATGAATGGGACCTTCTAAGAATCAAATCCCTATGCACATCCAAAAACTTCTCCAACAGGGTAAAATGGGAAGCCACAAACTGGGGGGAAAAGATTTGACAATGACATGCCTGATAAGGGACCTATATCTAGAATTTACAAAATACTCAAGCAACACAACAAGATAAAGGTAAACAACTCAATTGGAAAATGGTCACTGGATATGAACAGACCACCAAAAACAACATTCAGATGTCAAACAAACACATGAAGAAATGTTCAAAACCCCTAGCTCTAAGAGAGATGCAAATCAAAACAACTATGAGATATCAACTCAACCCAGTAAGAATAGAAAAATTCAACAGAGCAGCAAACAACAAATGCTGGCGAGGCTGTGGAGAAACTGGAACTCTCATTCACTGTTGGAGGGAGTGTAAAATGGTGCAACCACTGGGGAAGGCAGAACAGCGTATTTTCAAAAAGTTGGAAATAGAAATTTGACCCAGCAATTCCACTACTGGGAATATACCCTAAAGAAACCAGAACTGCCATCCAAGCAGATATATGAACAACCATGTTTACTGAGGCTTTATTCACAATAGCAAAGAGTTGGAAACAACTCAAGTGCCCATCAACAAACAAATGGATACAGAAGCTGTGGTATAGTCACAGAATGGACTATGCAGCACTGAAAAACAAGAACTCATGAATTATTATACAAAATGGGTGACCCTGGAGGACATTATGCTGAGTGAAATATCTCAGTCACCAAAGGACAAATACTGCATAGTACCACTGTTGTAAAGTAGGACTGACATCAGAGTAGAGGGGAATCTAAGAGGGGGATAAATAATCTATATTTGTTCCCATTCCAAAGAAGGGTGACCCAATAGAGTGTGGAAACTA
>NW_006399846.1:12886116-12893089 GCF_000299155.1 Elephantulus edwardii
TGAGGGGCAGGGGATTGTATAACAATGAAAGAATTTTCTTTTTAACTTTTCAAAGAGAAAAGTGAACCAGGGGGAGGGTGAGCAGGGAGGAAAGTATGCAACAATGAATGAATGGAAATCCAAAATCTCTGTAAACTTTAATTTAAGAAAAAAAGAAATTATATATAAAAAAAATTGGTAGGTTAAAGAGAATAAATGACCCTTTGGTAGAGATAGGCAGATACAAAGATAAGGAAAAAGGAGGGAAAAAAGAAAACCAATCTGGAAAGGAAACTTATTAACAGGGTAGAAGACAGGTCTTATAAGAATGGTAGAATCATTCACAGGAAGAAGGGAGAAAAAACCTCAGGATATCTTTCCTGTCTTCAAGATTTAATGGTCTTCCAACGCCTAGAAATCTGCTTTAAATATAACAAGCTGATACTATGTGGTAACATATTAGCTGAGCAAAAGGAGGTTGGTAATTCTCCCTCTCAGCCTTGGGAGAGAAGATGAGGACATGTGCACAAAGAACAGAATGGTTCTAGATAAGGCTTCCATACCTTCAAGATTGGGCAGTCTTTGCAGGATCCCAGTCCTCCTCAACCAGCATGGTGAGTTCCCTCACCATTTTACTCTTCTACCATCATTGCAATGGGGCTCTGGTGGCCTGTGGATAAGGTGGAGTACCATTCGAATCCACCAGTTAGTTGCTCCAAGGGAGAAAAAGATGGGTCATCTCCTCCAGTGAGATTTACAGCTTCTGAAAACCCACCAGAGGGTCAGCTATGAATCACTTCCAACTCAGCAGCAATGAGTGCGTGAGTCTTGCTGCACCATTGTTTATCTCCTGTATCTGCCAGTGAGCTCCCTGGGGACAGCAATCCATGTTTCACTGTCATGTGTGCATACAAACAGACGTGCATGTACACACGCTGTGTGTATGCCCATGGCCTGATTCACAATGGATGGGGAACAAATTTATAAAGTCAACAAGTATTTATTCTTCTTCATTCCCTAGGAACCAGGCACCGGGAAGAAAACAGTAAGCAAAATAAATGTCCTCATAGTGCTTTCATGCTAGTGCGAGAGATAGCAAGCAAATGAATCCCAAAAGAATGGAAGGAAATGCATGCTATGGAGGAAAAGCAAAGTTGGCAGGTCAGGAGGCAGTGGTGAGATGATGCAGAGGGCTGCAATGTTGATCAGGATGGCCTAGGAAGCTCTGTGAACCAAGTATGAGAGAGAAATGAACTGGAGGAGTAAGTTATATGGTTTTCTGTGGACAAGCCTTCAAGGCTCAGGGAACAGGATAGGCAAACCAAGAGATGGGGTCAGTGAGGTAAGAGGAACAATCAGATTGTATGCTTGTAGGTTGTCTCCAGGGCCTTAGCTTTTATTTGAGTACAATGCAGACAAGGTCTCAGCTAAGATGAAGAATGTGATCACAACTTGCATTTTAACAGGATCACTCTTGGCTATATGTAGACCATATATCTAACATGTACAAGGGTGAAAGCAGGGATGCCAGCAGGAGGCTACTGCAAAAAATTCACAGTATCAATGACGGTGGCTTAGACAAGTCTAACTGGAGGTTGTCATCAAATTCTAGATCCAAATAAAAGGTGAAGTTGACAAGATCTGCTAATGATCAATAAGGGAGGTAAGAGTAAGAGGATAACATCAAAGATTTCTGGCCTGACCATTCTTCTCCCATGGAGCTGCTAGCAGATTCAAAGCACATGCCTTTAGAATTGCAGCACTGCTTCTAACCACTTGGCCACCAGAGCTTTCTGGGGTGGAGACGGAAGAACAGAAATAAAAAGGCAAATAAAAGAGTCTGGAGGGTGTGGTCTCCCAAATCCACTCTCAAATTGTGCCTATCTTCAGTCAGTCAGGTAGGTGCTCCAGAATAACTTCTGTTTAAGGAAGCCCCCCCCCCCCAATTCACCCCAACCCTGCCACTATTATCACTACAGTACACATCTATAGTTTCCCAAGATAAAAGGCAATTTGCATTATTGAGAGGTTTAGCACTGAAAATAAAGTGTGGGTTTCCTTATCCTGGTCAACCTATTTAGTCTATTTTCTGAATATTCAAATTGAAACAGACTGTGAAAAAGACAAAATAATTCAAAATGGGGTAGAGATGAGAATTAGTTAGGTCTTACTGATAATTTTCTAGGCCAATGACTAGAGAAATCTGTCAAACAAGTGTTTATTGTTTAACCCAATGTGGCTAAACATAATGACCACTAAAAGAAACATATAGAAAGTTAACAGATTACTCCCGTCCACAGAGGGGTGGGGTGTATGTAGGCAGGTAGGTAGGTAGGTTGTTACTGTTGTTGGTTGTCGTCAAGTGGAGCACAACTCATAGCAACCCTAAGAACTAAAGGCCTGAAGCCTTTCTATAACAATAGCCATTTCTTCAAGTTCATAGTTTCCAGAGCCATGTGGTTTAGGAAGTGGATGCCACTCCTGCTTCCAAACTTTAATCAATCTGGGAGCTCCACCAAACACTGCCCGTGATGGGTAGCCATTATGGTGTTTGGCACACCCATGGCACAACTGTTTCATTATGGCATTTGAGACTCCAATGGCACAAGGTTCAGTGTCACAGCAAACCCAGATTACCTCAGCACAGCAAACTGACCAGAGTGCTGTATGACGTAGAAGAATGTTCCTCCAAAATATAGTAACAATGGATTAAAATATAATCCCTTGGGCCCAACTTTTAAATATAAGGGCTCTCCAGGAGGTCCTGTTGACTCTAAACAAAAGGCTTTAAAAACCAACCACACAATCCACACAGATCCTCAATCAAAACAAGAGCACCATCTTACAGAGTCCAGCCGCTTCACCCAACTCCAAAATGGAGACAAGGGCCTGGCATTACATGTAGTTGTTGTGTGTCATCAAGTAGCGACTCTTATAAAAAAAAGACCTTCACCATGTTCTATAACTACTGTCCTCGAGTTTCATAGAGTTTCCATAGGCATATTTAGAAAATGGGTGCCACTCCTGCTTCCAAGCCTGTCTTAATCTGTGAGCTCTACCAAACACTGTCAAGCATGTGTAACCATTAAGGCATTTGACGCACCACTGACAAACCATTCAGTATGACAGCAATCCCAAGTTACCGCAACACAGTAAAATAACAGAAAAATGCTGTACCACATACGAAAATGGTAATTTCAAACACAATTAAAACCAATTGACTTTTTAAAAACCCCAGCTCCTGCATTATTCTCTCATTAGCTCCAACAAGAAGAAGGGAAGGAGTGAAATAAGTGGTACAGTAAAAAAAGCAAACATTTCCTAAACATCAATGCAGAGCTTGGGGCACAAGAACAGTTCGGTTCGGGGTTTTGGGCACAAGAACAGTTCGGTTTGGGGTGAGAAGAGATGACAAGGACCTTGCGGGACAGAGAAAGCTAGAGACTGGACTTAATGGCCCATGCCATTAAGGAATGGTACTAGACAGGTAGGGAAGGATCACTCTCCTGTGGCCTTTCACCACCAGAAGAGGCCACCTCTTGGAAGCTGAGTACAGCAACCTTAAAGCTGAATGAGAACAGTGTGGCTGCAGCCAGTAGGGTTGTATCAAGGAAGAGGTAACTGCCACCAGGCAACAGCCAGGAGGCTTGGGCACTCACTTGGGTAGGAGACGATGGGCAACCCGTTTAGAATGGCAACGGTGGAGAATGCAATCTAGAAGGGGAAAGCCACTTAAGAAATACTGAGCATCTATTATGACAGGTGTAGCTTTAGGTCCTGAGGGTAAGCAACTTCCAAAGGCATTCTGAAGAGAAAAAAAAAATTAAAACAGATTAGATATGTGGGGTCTATATACCAACTGCTGGTTTATTTATCTCCATGGTGTAGAGAGGCAAGAAGGCTGACAAGCACTTTTATATTCCAAACTGTGGTTTAACTTTGTAACTTTCCTAGATGTAGAATGTTTAAGGAAAATTCTCTCAGGAATATCCATGCTTGAGATAAAATTATAAATGACAGCCTATTCCATTTTTTTAATGGCTTTCCCCCCTAGTTTTAAATTAATGTGGGGAGGAAAATATGAAAATCTCAAAATTATCTCCAGTGGTAAAACAAAATAATTGTTAGCAAGCCATGAGCCCACTTTGATATCTTACTTGCTGCAGCCAATATCTTCTTCCTACCAGGAGAAGCTGAGGGAACGAGGACAATGGGCTAGGAATGGAAGGAAGATTCCTCTAATAGGCCTTGGCACAGAGTAAAGGATTTTCTGTCATCTGAAACTCCACCCATCTTGAAAGTACCCTATGAATTCCAGATTTGCCATAAATTAGCACAGGGGCAAAGTCTGACTCCACTAAAGTTATGGCTACAAAGACAGAGGGACTCGGGTAAGTATGTCTGCCATATTCTATCCTAATCGCATCCAAGTAAAATATCACTGGATATCAGTCTTTCAAGGTAAAAATTTTTCTGGCTTCAGACAAGCTAGCTTCTTCACCCAACTAGCTACAGGCAGAGGATCAAATGTGTGCAAAGTCCTAGTGATATGTTTGGAAAGGCACCCCCCACCCCCCATTAGGAGTCCTGTTGGCATGGTGGTTAAACACCTGGCGGCTAACTAAGAGCTCATCTGTTTGAACTCACCAGCCGCTGTGTAGGAGAAAAGATGTGGCCATCTGCTTCCGCAAAGAGTACTGCCCTGGAAGCCCTATACACAGTTCTGCTCTGTCTTGTAAGGTCACTACAAGTTAGAATGAACCTGTTGGCAGTGGATTGGATTTTAGTTTTGATGCCTACTCTTACAGTTATTTACATGGCAACAACAAAGTTCCTTCTAGATTTTAAAATACAGTAACAGCAACATCCACACTATCAATAGTTTTCCTGCTATGTTTTTTCCAAGGCCCAAAGATGGAGGTCCACTTGCTTTCCATCTCTCTGATGTCTACCCCAAACAAAACAAAAATCTGTTGCCTTCATGTCAACTCCAACTAGTAGTAAGGTACTGTGCTGCCAACACAAACGCACACAATTTGAATCCCCCAGCTGCTCTGTGGGAGAAAGGTGGGCAATATCCTCCTGTGTGATTTACTGCCTCTGAAAATCCACTACAGGGTCAGCCATGAGTCAGTTCTGATCAAGGTATACAACAACAGCAACAATGTCACACAAGAAATTACCAGCAAGACATTAAAAATGGTGCTACCAAGTTATGCAGAAAAGACATTTGACAAAATCTAACATATCCTCCTGATAAAGACAGTTGGCAAATTTGTAATAGAAGGGAATTTCCTCAGCATAGTGAAAAGTATATAAGCAAAACCAAAACCCAGTGTCATTCTCAATGGAGAAAGACTAAAAGCATTTTCCTTGCAAACAGGGACCAGACAAGGTTGTCCACTGTCACCACTTTTATTCAATATTGTATTGGAAGTGCTTGCTAGGCCAATACAACAAGAGAAGGAAATAAAAGGCAATCAGATTGGCAAAGAGATGGTTAAACTGTCACTATATGCAGATGATATGATAGTGTACACAGAAAATCCTAAGGACGTAACAAAAACCCCCCTTTAGTTAGAACTAGTAAAACAATTTAGTAGAGTGGCAGAATAGAAGATAAATATTCAAAAATCAGTGAGATTCCTCTACAGTAACAAAAAGAACTCAGAGAAAGAAACCAAAAAAGTAATACCATTTACAATAGCCAATAAATTGTGATACTTGAGAGTCAATCTAACTAGAGACACAAAGACCTATACAAATAAAAGATCTAAATAAATGGGAAATTGTGCCCTGTTCATGGACAGGAAGACTCAATATTGTGAACATGTCAATCATATCAAAAGGAATCTACATGTTCAACACAACTCCAATTTGTTGTTGTTATTGTTGTTGTTAAGTGCCATGAAGTTGCCTGTGACACACAGTGACCCTAAGTATAGTAACTCTGAAGCCTGTTCTGTCCTGAGCCAGTCTTACTGATTCTGACACACCTACCCCCAGTGCCCGAGTTCCAGGGTCTTCCTCTCATCCGGGGTCTTCCTCTCCTGTGTTGTCTGTCCACCCTTCTGAGCAGGATGTCCTTCTTCAAGGACTGGTCCCTCCTGGCCACAAGCCCAAAGTATGTGAGACGGAGTCTCAAAAATCCTCCAAACCTCTGAGGAGAAAGTTGATTTCACCCTCTCCAAAACAGACCTATTTGCTTTCTTGGCAGTCCATAGTATGTTCAAGACTCTTCTCCAGCACCACAACTCAAAGGCATCGATTCTTCTTCTGTCATCCTTAGTCATTATCCAGCTCTCTGATTCATAGCAAGTAATTGTGAAGACCATGGCACACATTGGTCTCTACACTGACAATGCTGATTTTAAGTACTCTGGAGAGGTCCCTGACAGCAGATTTTCCCAATGCAATTCGTCTCTTGATCCTCTGACTGCTGGAGCCAAGAGTGTTGATTGTGGAGCTAAGCAAGCTGTAATACAAATACCAAATTCATCTTTTAAAGAGATCAAAAGGGAAACTCATGTTTATTTGGAGAAGAAAAAGACCCCGAATAAGCAAAGCAAAGCACTCTGAAAAACAAAACTGAAGTGGGAGGCATAGCACTCACAGACTCAAACCGACTACACAGTGTTACTAACCAAAACAGCATCGTACTGGTACAATGACAGGCACGTAGACCAATGGAACAAAACTGAGAGCCCAGAAATGGACTCAGCTATCTATAGTCAACTGATACTCAACAAGGAAATAAAACCTATCAAATTGGTAAATGACAACTGCTTCAACAAATGGTGCTGGTAAAACTCCACTGCTACCTGCAGAAAGCTGAAACAGGATCCACATCTCACTCCGTACATAAAAATCAAAACAAGGTGGATTAGAGACCTGGGAGTAAAATCCCAAACCATCAAGTTTATCAAAGACAAACTGGGCGGTGAGCTCTGGTGGCCTAGTGGCAGGAAACTGCACTGCAATCCCAGAGGTGCGC
>NW_006399846.1:12896714-13028306 GCF_000299155.1 Elephantulus edwardii
AAAAACTGGAGAAAGGTCAACCTGTTGGTGCCAGCCTGTCACTCTCTGTTCTTCAGCACCTTCCCTCCCTTCAATGGGTAGTTCTCCTTTTACAAACTTTTTGTTACATTTTTATCTCCTACTGTCAGGACCAATAACCAAAGTTCAATCTTTGATTCATTTAAAAAGTAACTACTAGCCAGGGACGACACTGTCCCCCAGGACACACTGCCAACACCAGAAGCCCACAAGTGACGAATCTCTCTTTCTTATTATCTGTCCACATAGCTAATGTGTGTATGTGGGTTTTGTTGAACTGTTCAGGATACAATGCAGGTCCATACTCCTAAAAAGCGAGTCAAAAGGACTCCTGTCACAGGGGTCTGACCCTATGTAAGAGTAAAGGCTTCAAATCAAATTAATGCCCAGATTCCAAATTGTTACCCATCACAACACTGTCACAGTCCACATAAGAAACCTATAAACAAGTTCCTGTTGGTAGAGATTTGTTCCACAAATAAACTGTCCCTTTAATGAAATGCAGCCATTTAAACGCAGCTGGTTTCTGGTATGAACCAGTCCCCAGAAAACAACTCTCACTTCATCTACAAAGGACAAAGTCCAGTGATTTGCGTTTTGCAAAATAAATAAATAAAAGTAAGCGGGGGAGGGAAATGTTCCACAAAGATAAATTCAAGAATCAAGGCATACAATTGTTGTTAAAGAATAAGTAGCTGAGGGTTATTCTTTTAAGGACAGCCAGAAGCATTGGCTACCAAATGTAACTGCACCGTTAAAGCTAAATGTGGCTGATCTTGATCTAGGACAAGAGAAGGGATGGGAAGGGAACAGTAAGCACTCCTCAAGAGAAATGCAGTTGCTGAGAGGACCCCAAGCAGGCACAGAGCTCCCTGCGTGCTGGATGACTTTGTCTCATACAGTAAGAAATCCTCTGACACAGAGAAAGCAAGTTACTGTGACTGATGGAAATCCACTAGTCTCCTCTGGACTTTCTCCTCTATGATCTTTTCACTTAAGAGGGTTAAACTACAAATTAACACATCGTCTAGCAATTCCATTCTTAGAAATTCCATTCTAAGACATTCCAAATTATCTACCAATTTCATTGTTAGACACAACTAAAAGTACAAAATGTAAGAATGCAGATACCTGCACACCGATGATCATAGCCAAAAAGTAGAAACAACCCAAGTGCCCGTCAACAAATAACCAGAAATAAAAGACGATACAAGGAATAGATTCCCCACAAAGAGAGAATCCTGAGGTATGCTACGTCATGGATAAACCTCAAAAACACTATACTGAGTGAAATAAATCAGTCACAAAAGGACAAATCTATGATCACACTTAGATGAAGTATTTAGATAATTTAAGCATACAAAGATCAAGGTTTATTAGTAATTACTGGGATGGGAGGGAAGGGGAAAGAGAGACTTAGTTCAGGGGCACTGAGCTTTCCTCTAACGGTGATGGAAAACACTAACGAGGGGGGTGATAGCTGCACTCTAAACCCAATTCATATCACTGAGTTGTGCATATAAAAAATGTTGATACAGCAAATGCTTTGTATGTTCACCACAATTAAAAGACAAGACAGAATTCTCTTTCTACTTGTAACTGAGAAAAGTTAAACTTGTAAGAGTCCTTCTATACCAGAAAACAATGACTAACTTTTTAGAAGGATTTCAGTAATATCTGGAATCTCTAAAATACTGTGAAATTGGCACTAGAAAGTTATAATTTCAGTGCTTAAGGGAAGCAGTGATGGCACGTCATTCCCACACAGTGATTAGAAGAAATTTCTTACCACACATTTGGAAGGTGCTTCTTTTCTCCTATCAACTGCTGTGAGGAAGATGATACTACTACCAGTAGCAGGTAAAATATATTGATCATCACCATGTGCCATGGAGTTTGCTATGATCCCTACAGTCAAATGCTTATGCATAGTCAATAAAACACAAATAGGCATTCTTCTGCTGTTCTCTGCTTTCAGACAAGATCCATCTGACATCAGCAATGATACTCTTGGTGTCACAGCCTCCTCTAAAACCAGCAAAAGAGCAAGTGCAGACAGAGTGCTCCTAAGAAGCAAGGATGGCAAAGCTTCGTCTCACACACTTTGGGCATGTTGTTAGGAGAGGCTATTCCTTGGAAAGGGACATGATACTTGAAATGGTGAAGGGTTTAGTGAAAGAGAGGAAGACTCTCAACAAAATGGATTGACACAGTGACGGCAGCAATGTGATCCTTTATGTCAGATTACGAGAATGGCACAATACAGAGCAAGGTTCAAATCTGTTGTTCACAGGGTCATTGAGTTGTATTCAATGTGCAGCAGCTAAGCAGCTAACAACAAGAACAACAACATCATGTGCCAGGCATCACCAAAGATGTCTGTGTGTGTGTGTGTGTGTGTGTGTGTGTGTGTGTGTGTATTTCTTCCTTACTTTTCATTGTGAGGTAGGTCCAATTATCAGCCCCACTTTAAAGATCTAGAAAAATGAGACAGAGAGGTTAAGTAACTTGCCCAAGTTACATTGTAAATGATATAGCTTTCATTTAATCCTGAAACTCTGGAATTACTATATTAAATGCCATCTGTATTTATATCTGCTATTATCTTAGTTATGGAACAAGACAAACCAACTAGTTAAACTCATATGAAGATTGCAATACTGTAGAAGGAGTCCTAGAGATAGGCTTTCATTTAAAATTTTACCCACTATAGTCAAAGCTGATTACAACTCAGCGAGATCCTACAGTCACGAAAACCCTGTTAAGAGTCAGTTCTAGTCTGTCGTACATGGGGTCACCATAAGCCAGAGTCAAGGGCAGAATTCCACAGAAACTGATGATAGTACATTCCAGCTGGTAAGCTATAGGTTGTTGTTGTTGTTGTTGTTGTGTACCATCAAGTCAGAACCAATCCATAGCTGGCCTTCCAGCAAGTTTTCAAAGGCAATAAAACACATGGGAGGAGACTATCTTTCTCCTGCAGAGCAGCTGGAAGATTCAAACCATCAGCCTTTGAGATTGTAGCACAGCTCTTTACCACTAGACCACCAGAGCTCCCTTCCTTAGGGCATAGTTCTTGCTCTTTCCCTCTGAATTCTCCCATTCTCCTCTACCAAGAAGTATTACAGATTCCAGAAGGAGGCCTAAAGTCCCTCACGAAGCCCCCTTACTTTGTCCAATCCCAAATGAGTTCCTCCTACTCCACTTCAGAGCTCCTTCATACAGTATCAAACAATACATTTTCTTAGCCAAGCATCATATGCTATTGTTTCTGTTTCCCCAATGGACGATTCCTCAGAGAAAGAGCATGCTCAGTCCTCAGGTGGCAGTAGACACTAAAATGCTCCAACACACAGGCTTTCGAGCCAGAGTTTGAATCTTAACAAGTCACACACTTAGCTGTCCAGCCACTTGTTAACTTATCTGTAAAAATGGGGAATCAAAATAGTAGCTAATTTTATAGGGTAGTTGTAAAGCTTAAACTAGAGATAATTTATTCTATAGTGCTTTCCACCTTAAGACAGGTAAAAATCCCCATAAACTATCTGAGTTATTACCTATCCATCCACAGCCTTGTCTAATATTTGTTTAATGTGCAGTGGGAGCATGGCAAATCAAATACTGGATGGGATTATTTGTAAAAACTAGAGAATGGGAGAAAATAGTATGCCAGATAAATAGTGTATCCAGAAGATCCCAAGCTTTTTTGGCTGAATGTTCCCTGTCTTCACTAGTGCTACCTTTGAGGAACAGTGGCTAAGAAACTGCGCTGCAGCCCTGAAGTGATCTGGTTTGAATCCACCAGATGCTCTGCGGGAGAAGGATGGGCAATCTCCTCCCGTTCAATTAAACGGCCTCTGAAAACCTGAAGGGTCAGCTATGGGTCAGTTCTGGCTCAATGGTACACAACAAGAAATTTATTTTAGGCAGCAAGAAGCCTAAATTTGGGAGGCCAGCTTAGTCTGGAAATTCCACTGAAACCTGTTCAGCACCATTACAAGACACATATAAGCTTCCATTAAAAGGTGCATGGTGGGCCATGTTTGAGGTATCCAGACCTAAAATCAAACTCTAGCCTGCAACAGTGAAGGCAAGATAAGCTCCAGCCAAAGGTTTTTCTTCTATCTCTGGTTGCTCTAGGTGAAAAGTCTTTTTTCAGTTTCTGTTTCTTGCCCAGCTTCATAAGGAACAGCATCTACCTTCCACCATGTGTATTATTAGCTTTCTCCTGGGCCAAATCTGTTCTTTTATATCTCAAACATGATTAAGGCAAATTCTATGGACTCATTAACATAACAGAGAAATCATTACTCCCTAGTGGACTATATCCAAAGGTGGTGGTAGTGGTGTTATCTGCCTTAGTAGGAACCACTCACTATTAAACCTTCCAGCATGTTTTCAGAAGCTATAAATCACTAAAGTGCCCATCTTTCTCCCTCAGAGCAGCTGCTGGATTCCAACCACTGATTCAAACTTTTTTGATCCTTATTTGACAGAAGCTATTCCTTGTAATCTATTGATTTAAAAATAAATAAATAAAATTCAAACAACCAAAAATATTTCCCAAAATTACCATCAATTCAGGGCCTTTTAATGAATTTATAGTCTGTTAATCACAACAGGAGAACTTATTTTCTCAAACCTTCAGGCAGGCTTTCCAAGGCAGTTAATAGCATGGAGGAGACTGCCCAATTCACCAGAGCCTTTATGGGAGAAAGATGGACAATCTCCTTCCATGCAATTTACAGCCTTGGAAACCCAATGAAGGCTCGGCTAGGAGTTGGTTCCAACTTGACAGCAGAGTGAATGATTAAAGGAAATGGGAAAGATGCAGTGTGGAAAGTAATGTATACAAACTTTTAAAGTAAACTAGCATAAAAAAAAAAAAAGAGAGAGTGATATACCAGAAATGGTGCTTACAAAAACAGGTAATAAGTCCTAGAAAGTGTCATAGAAAAGATAAATCCTGGTAAGGAATATAAGCAATGGGGGAAATACTGTGACAAATCAAATGACTGGGGCCAGCCCGTGGTGAAAAAGAAGAAAGATGACGTTACCCTAAGGCTCAAATTTGTAATAAATACTGAGGGGGTCTGAGTTCTCAAACTTCACATCCACCACTTACCAGCTGTCTCACTCCACTTAGTCAAGCTGTCTCAAACCTGTATTTTCCCTCTTGTAAGAGATGTAACATCCAACAGTACAGCAACATGAAGACAGTATGTTGAATAAAATAAGTTGACTGCAGGACAAATTTTTTATGACTTTACAAAATATAATACTGAAAAAAGCATTTATTAAAGTCAAAGATAAAGACACCAAAGCTTGTTAATGGGTATAAGAGGGCGAGAGAAGGAGGATGAGCAGTAATGGAAAATATTATATTGATCCAAGATAGGGATGTAGAGCTGACTATGGTAATTGCTATAAATAAGTTGTTGCCTATAAAAAGTTGTACCAGCAAACACTGTGGGACAGATATATTTACAACAATGATTTGAAAAACCTGCAGAGGTTGATTATGTAAAATCGACCATCTCATGAGATTCAGTTCCTTGGTTAGGAGGTTTAGGGTCCTTAATTCATGCTAGTCTGCCTAGTCACAGTGTTTTAACATCACAGCATCCATGAGTTACCCCTGTACAACAAATGGACAGAATACTACCATACCACTTAGAAGAATGTTTGACCAAAAACAATTAAAACAGGCGTGAGGGCTACAGATTAAAATCACCCACTTTTGGCTTGGTAGCATCACTTTCTATCCACTAGACCAACAGAGCTCTATGTTGTTGTTAAGTGCCATTTGAGTCATAGAGGACTCATTGTGACCCTATGAATGAAAGACTGAAGATCGTTTCTCCACGTTCATAGAGTTTCTGGAGGCAAACTATTTAGGAAGTAGATGCCACTCCTGCTTCCAAGCTTGTTCCAATTTTAAAAAGTTTATCTTGAGAACTGTGTTCAAATGGACAACAGCAATGTGAAAAATTAGTTAACAACCTTAGATGGGCACTAAGTTTATGTTAAAGAAGAAGAAACAAGTCAGAAAAGGACAGTATGAATGGTTGCACAAGAATATAATCAAGATCACTAAAATGTACCTGTCGAAACTGTTGAACTGGCAGGTATTGTATATCTTCTCAACAACAAAATAAAATGTAAAGAAAACAATCAAGTTTTATTTTTAAAAAAGAGACTAATACTAGTACTTCATAGGGATATAAAGATCTTAAGGTGGAAATAAAACAACCAACAGATGAACAGATATTCAATAAAAACTCTATATGAATATCACATTACTAAGAATATACAAAAATCCTGGAAGTTCCACTGAAAACTGTTACCTTCAGAGCAGCATGCAAGGCTATGCTAACAGGACACCTGAATTACAATGGCTGAAAATCAAATTGGGGTATTTCACACGTAAGGAGATAATTTTAAACACCAAACTACCCATAAAAAGATGTCACTGGTTCAGTAAACTTTCATTAAAATAATATTTAAAATAAATAATTTAATAAAGAAAAAATACAAAAACACTTTATCAATTATTTTAGTATTTATTGTACATTAACATTTGTAAGAAGCTATTTTTTATATACTAGGGTAAAGATAATATATTGTTAAATTTATCATATTTTATGCGAGAAAAAAAAATCTCACTAGGAAATTAAGCATTGTAGAAAGTGATGTCTTTAAAAACGTAATGCACAGAACCCTGCTCTGCCACTCCACACACACTCAGTCAAGGGCTTGCTGTCCTCGAGTCCACTCCAACTCACAGAGACCCTCCATCAGGTCTCTGAGACCATGCATCTTCTTGGAGGGAGCTCTGAAGGGACTTGTTCCGGATTACAAACCCAAAGGTCATGAATCCCTGAGGTCTCAATTCATCAGCAGCTCTGCAGGACAAAGACATTTGTTATTTAAGTCTCAGAAACCTCACAGAACGTGCTATGAGTCAGAACCAACTCAACAGCCGTGAGTTTGAAATGTAACAGGAGGAGACTGCCCATCCTTCTCCAGAGGAACTGACGGTGCTTTCAAACTGCCAGAGAGACCCACAGCCTTTGGGTTACGAGCACAAGCTACAGAAAATGCCACAAAAATCAGTAAAATCCAATCATTTATATTACTAAAAGTATACTTTTCTGTCCGTGCCACCCCCCCAACATTTTAGATCTACAGAAGAGTTTGGGAAGCCCTGCTTGCAAGCATAATTTAAAAAATAAAACAAAATCCACTGCTACTGAGCCAATTTTAACTCACAATGACTCTACAGGACAGAGCAAAAGTGTCCCACAGGGTTTTCAAGACTAAATCTTTATAGACACAGACCACCACATCATTTTCCCAAAGACTAGTTGAACAGATTTGAACTGTCAACGTCTCAGTTAGTATTAAGGCTCTTTAACCACTGAGCCACCGAAGAGATTCTGGAAGTAGAGTGGGGTACTAAAAAAACAGAGGACAAGATAAAGAGGAGCACGGAAGAAACACAAATAGAACAATTCTTCTCTCTCTCTCTTTTTTTTTATATTGTTGTTAATTCTGTTAAATTATACTACTGGGAAAGATAATGGGATCTGGCAACCCTTCCAAACCTCCGTGTCCCAGTTCCAATTTAACAACTATGTAAGAGTAGCTGTTGTGTGCCTGGCAATGTTCAGGCCTTAATTAAGCAATAAGATGTTGTGGGGACATGGACAGTGAGGGGCAGTGAGGTGAAAATATAAATTCTTACATCTGCATTTAACTTTTTTAAAAAAGCAGAGGGGGTGTGTATGTTTATAAAACTACTGAAAGCTGATTACTTTAAAAAAATAAAAAATAAAACCTGAAGACATCTATGAAGAGCTGTATTTGAAATAACACGCAAACAGGTCTGACAACAGAGACTACATCTGATTCCCAAATTGAATTCTGATTACAAGTGGACTGAGATGGCAACTGAAGACCCTCAGATCTGTGAGCGCCTTGCATTTGGTTAACTCAGGGAGGACCTGAAAGAGAGTCAGACCCAGGCGTCCACTTCTACCTCTTAGGCAATGACACAACCAGGGGCTAGTAAAGGAGAACGGGTAGAGAAAAGCATATGCCAAAAGAGGCTGAAAATGACGTAAGGGGTTGAAAGTGGGCAACCTCACACATCCAGGTGGCCCAGAGTACTCCCCAACATGTGTTCCCTCAGAGCCGCTGCCTCTGCTGTCTGCACTCCTCAACGAAGGCCAGTCCCTCCGTGAACTCTGTTTCTCTACAGTCTGTGCCACTGTGCCAGGAGGGGGCTGGGAGGGATGGTCCAGTCACTTTCCGTATGTTAATCCTGGCAGCCAGAGCAGCAACAGAAAGCAAACCCGGGGCAAAGAAGCGGACCAGAGGAAAGTCTGATTAATAATTATACTCGGAGTTTACAGAGCACCTCTTTCTTCTCTGACAAGCTCCAAGTGCTTTTGGAGACATTACTTCACTAGGCCTTTCAGGTTCTTTATTTAAACATTTCACAGGCTAGTCTTAGATAGGCCACTAGGAAAAGCTGAGATAGTAAACCCACTTGAAAGACTGGTAAAAAAACGCACATACCTATACCGATGTGCTCAAGGGGAGGCCATTCAGGGAAGAGACTAAAAGCTTTGCTTCTCGCAGCTTGCTCTGGTTGGTCATTTCTCAAAGATGACTCCGAGAGTTTAGGAAAAAATGAGTATCCCAAAAGTCCCAAAATAAGTGTCTAGAATTCCACAGAAGAGAATAATAGTCCTGCCTCACCCTTCTCTTAGTATAACACATTTCTAAGACAAACCCAAAAAGGAATAAGCAGTCAGGAGAAGAGGGAGGAAGCAATAAGGAAAGAAAAAAGGCACATGTGTTTTGTCCAGATCAAAGAAGTTTCAACTTTTATCTAAAGAAAAAGACAGTGGGTGGTTCCATAAAGCCTGTCTATTGCAAACCAACTGCATAATCTGTAAGAGAAACTGCTAGCAACCATTTCACGCTGCTGCCTTGTCTCTCAGAGCAAGTACTTGCATTTCTAAGAGGAACCATCATCCACCTAACATTTGCTGTGAGTTTGCAAGGTATCAGGCCCTGTGTGAGCTGTGATACATAATTATGGCTTCTGTGACCCATTATGGGTAGTCTTTAATATAAAAATGTCAGGACATAAATGAACACGTAAGTTCATACTCAGGCAACTGTGGAAAAGTATGTGGGGAAAAAGAACAGCAGCATGTAAGAGAAAATAGAAGGGATTCACGGGGGTAGGAAGTGAGACAAGGTCTGAGAAATGAAATGTTAGCCAGCCTGAGAGGGCAGGGATGGTGCCAACAGAACCTTAGAGAGAAAAGGCAGGTCTAGTCAATTTCACCAGCTACTCCATGGGAAAAAGAAGAGAAGGTTCCTCCAGTAAGGATGTACAGCCTTAGAAACCGAGTGGAAGGTCACTAGATGCTGACTTGGTATTAACCCACTGGCACTGGGTTTTAGCTTGGGCTTTTAGGTAGAGTGAGGAGTTGTCAACAGTTAAGCACTAGTGAACTAACACAAAGGCCAGTGATGTGAACCCACTCAGTGGGCCTGAGAAGCCACAACTGATAAAATATTTCTGAAAACTCTCAGCCTTAAAAACCCTATGGGTCACTGTTCTAACCTGCACAAATGGGGTCACCATGAGTTAGAATTAACACAGCAGCTTTCTTGGGCTTTAAGGCCAGAAGAAAGCACACTTATAGAAGTCACCAGAGAGGAGTTGGGTCTTCCAGGTACTAAAGAGTGAGGAATTCCTAGAACAGGTGGCATAGTATAGTCCTTATTGGGCTGCTAACCATTGAAAGGTGGTGGTGGTTATGTGCCGTTGAAATGCCTGCAACACATAACGACCCTATGTACAACAGCCCTAACCCCTGCTCTAAACTGTGCCAATCTTATTGTCTCTGATACACCTGCCCCCATTATCCCAGTCACTGAATCAATCCATCTCATCCAGGGTCTTTCTCTCTTAAGCTGTCCATCCACCCTCCCAAGCATGACATCCCTCTCCAAGGACTAATCCTGCCTTGCAACATGTCCAAAGTATGTCAGGCAAAGCTTCAGAATTCTTGCCTCCAAGGAGCAGCCTGGCTTTACTCTCTCCAGACAAACTTGTTTGTTCTCTTAGCAGACCATGATATATTCAATACTCTTCTCCAGCACCACAGCTCAAAGGCATCAATTCTCCTTCTATCATCCCTAGTCACTGTCTAGCTTTCTGATGCATAGGAAGTAATTGCGAAAACCATGGCCTGTATCAGGCATACTTTACTCTCCAGACTAACATCGTTGCTCTTCAGTACTTTGGAGAGGTCTCTTACAGCAGACTTTCACCAGCAATACTGAAGTACAAAGATGAAGCAACTCTCCTTCTAAAATTGGAAATCCAATGGAGGGTCATCAAGATTTGAAACTCAACTCAAAGGCAGAGGGTTTGGTTTAGAGAAGGTAGAAGACAATTGTGGGCAGGGCATGTTGTATCAAGTTGTGTATTCATAAACAAAACTACTGTCATCAAGTCAATTCTGACTCATACAGGCAGAACTACCCCATAAGGCGCCCAAAGCTGGAAATCCTTCTAGAAGGCAACTGTCCATCTTTCTCCTTCAGGTATTATTAAATAAATAAATAAATAAACTAGCTAGCTATAATGACTTTATAAAGGGACCACTAGTGGCCTAGTGCTAAGCAGTTGGGCTGCAATCCCAAAAGCAAACTGTTTGAATTCATCAGTTGCTCCTTGGGAGAAAGGTGGGCATTCTCCTCCCACATGATTAAGTGCCTCTGAAAACCTGCTGGTGGGTCTGCTACGGGTCAGTTCCAACTCAATGGTACAAAACAACAACAACATGAGGACTTCGGTGTTTTCCCCTGTGCCATTCATAATTCCGAGCCCAATGATGCCTTCTTCATAGCAGAAACTAGGCAAATGCACGCTTAATTCAGGAAATCAAATAACTGATGAATATTTAACAAGAACAGCAACAACTTAAAACCTAGATCATCAACAATCTTATCAACTGGTATGCAGAAAAAAGAAACCAGAGCACCTTATCCCAACCCCAAAAGAAACAACAAAAAAAACCAGCTTGAAACAAGATGCATATCCAGAGGCAGGATCTGATTAAACCCAAATGAAGTGTTCAAGTCACACAGTTCACTGAAAGGGACAACAATTTCAAGCTGTGGTGGCGGCGGCAGGTTTCTCAGGGAGAGTAGAGCTCTGAGGGGAAACTGAAGTCTGGGGCGAATTTAGCTAGGACATGAGGGGAGAACGCTCCAGGCATGGACAGCAGTGTAAACAGAAGTGCGGAAGCAGGAAAGAGCAAGGTATGCTTGGCAGAAACAAGAGCACCACAACAGTGGGCCCACCCTAAAAACACAGCAGTCCATCCCAGAGCCAACTCCAGGGCGGCTCCTTCTCCTCTGGGGACTTTGCTCACAGACAAGGGGAAGATTCACAAAGACTAGGGCCTAGGACTGACCATACTTATGGGGAGCAGAAGAAAAACAATTTGAGGAGGAGCTGAGTGTTATAGACCTCACTCATGGGGATGAAAAATCAGATGCCAAAAGGAGAGGGAGAAGAGGAAAAAATCCAAGTTATTGTAGTATTATGCAACTGAAATTCCATGCATAAGCCAGGAAATTCAAAGGTCACAGTTCCCACAGCAACTGTAACCTGACCCGTCGGCCTATGTAGTCTTTGGCACTGCCAGGTCCAATGCAACCTACCGTGTTCAGCACTTGCAGCCCACACGCTGCTCCGGCCAGAGGGCTCTCTGTCTCTGCTACCCTGGGCACCCACACTAGTATGTGCTGAGCCCTGGTATGTTCTGCGCCCCCCCTCCCCCTTCTAGGCAGAGCGTCATGACTCTCAGCCTGTTTAAATCATAACTCTTCTGGAGAGTCAGTTTTCCCACTCCTCCACCCTACTACCTTACCTGACTATTGTTAGGTCCTGTTGAATCAACATGCCACACAGTAGCCTTATGAACAACGGATCTGCACCCTGTCCTATGCTGTGCCATCGTCATCATCTGAGAACCCACTGCTACAGTCCATCTCCTTGAGGATCTTCCCCTCCACGCTGACCTGCCACCTTTTTAACCATAATATCCCTTTCCAAGGACTGGTCCCTCTTATCAGCATGGCCAAAGTACATGATATGTAGCTACACCATCCTTCCCTCTAAGGCACACTCTGGCTGTACTGTCTCCAAGATAAATCTGTCTAGGTGGGTATAATGGGGAGAAGGAAAGTGTGTGAATGTGGGTGTGTATTAGTTGCTTTTTTCTTGGCATCTCAATGCTCACCAAACCTTACCACATGGGAAAACAGACCAGGGGGAGGAGGGGAGACTGACACGAAGGAGAAAGGTGCATAGGGAATGACTGTGTATTAAATACTGTGTTACTGCTAAGTGTCTTTGAGTGGACCAAGGCTCAGTGACCCTATAAACAACAGATTGAAATTGTGCCCTACCTCACACCATCCTTACGATTTCCATCACGTTCAAACCCACTGTCACAGACACTGGGTCAATCTCTCTTACTGAGGGTCTTCTCTTTCTGCTCTACTTTTTCCAATATGTTGTCCCTTACCATGTCCAAAATATGTGAAATGAAGTTATACCATCCTTGCCTCTAAGGAGCACCTTGGATGAACTTTGGCCAAGACCAAGACTATTCTTTTGGCAGTCCAAAGGGCATTCAACATTCTTCACCAATACCACAATTCAAATGCACCAATTCTTCAGTCTTCCTTATTCACTGTCCAACTTTCACATGATACAAAGCAACTGGAAATAACATAGCTTAGGTCTGACACATCTTAATTTTTAAACTGGCATCCTTGCTCTTTGGTACTTCTTTAGAGATGTTTCAAACTACACCATCAAAAAGGTAAAAATGTTACCCACAGAATGGAAGACTTTTGCCATCCATATGCCAAGGAATGAAAGTCACCATGTGTGGTATCAAGGGTTTATTATTCAAAATGTCTTTTCTAGCCATTTACTTTGATTATGCCCTGTGGATGAGTGGGAATATACAAATAGAGTGTGTTAGCCTATCCACAAGGAGACTGGCTAGTCTCACCATTAAATTGAATGGATTCAGCAGTAGAATTTGAGAAACCTCACCACCACAAAGAAGCACAGAATGCAGTGCACTTCAGGGCCAGAGATTCTTGTGCCAGACAGACCGATAGGCGAGCAGCAGCAGTCACAGCAGAGAACCAGAGAGCCGACAGGAGACAGAGCTGACCCTGGGACTGCTGCCCCACAGAACCAGGGCCCTTGGCTCACATTTGCTGGAAAACTGGCAGGGGGAAGGGAAAAGGGTGGCAGAGCACAACTGGGGGGCCAAGAGCTTTGTTAACACTATCCTAAAACAAGGAGGTTGAAGGGCATGCTGTGGAAGTTGTCCTGACTAAAAAATTGTATCCTGTTAACTTCCCTAATAAACTCCATAATTATGAGTATGGATGTCCATTTAAAAATTAAGGTATGTCAGACCTATGCTATGCTATTTTTGTGTGTGCTCTCTGAGCTACTGCAATGGATTCAGACCCAGTAGAGTAGTAAACTTTTTTTTTTTTTTAGCAGTAAACTTATTGATGAAATAAGTAGAGAGAGATGTAGGAGTACCTGACAGGTCTGACCTCATGCAAATTGTGCTGTAGATGATGTTCGTGGGGACACTTCCCTCTTGTGGAGTTAGAAGGGAGGTATGGCTGTCCCCATGTGGCTCCTGCTCCTTCTACACCACTCTAAGTCATATTTCTCCATCTTCAACAGCAGCCTGGGATGTGAGTTAGAGGTAGGGTCTCTGAAAGTGTCTGGGGAAAATTCTACTGAGCGTTTGGCTTAGAAACACATGAAAATAGCTCCTTTTGAAAAGATAACATCTCAGCGGTCCTCATCTTTGTTGTTCAATTATCACAATATAAAAAACTAAAGACTCATTGTCCTCTCTCCTCCAAAAATAAAGTTTATATACTGGAAATTCTACATCCTAGAGGGTCATGGTTTAGGTGAGTAGCTGAAATTAGAGGCCTTTGGCAAATAAAAGGGCTTTCTTGTGACTTTGACTCCCCAGGTGAACAGAGGCAAAGAAAGTAAAGGGGATAGAAAGAAAAGTTTAACTCAAAAAGAATGTGTAGAGGGAGTGGTGGGTTAAGGAAGTGGGAAAGATATGGCGTGAAAACAATATATACAAACTCTGTAAGTAAACCAGTATAAAATAAAAATTTTAAATTAAAAAATAATGTTGATACCTGACATTCTAGGAAGAATCTAAAAGAATAAAAAAAAGTGTAAGCAAGACTATCATTGAGATTAAAACGAGGTAATAGCAAAAACCTCCCACAAAGGGCTAACAGATTGCTATTGTTGTTATATGCAGTTGAGTCAAAAGTGACTCACAGCTGACCCTCGGAGGCTGTCCAATTTTCTACAGTTGAGCAACTGGTGGATTAGAACTATCCGCCTTTAAGCTGACAGCTCTGCTCCTTATCCACAAGGCCACCAGAGCTCTCTTGGGCTGATACATAGTTAGTGTTGTTATTTATTACCACACATCAAGTTTTTAAAAAGAAATGCTGCCACAGAGCCTAAAGAATCATTTCATTTACAAAGACTGGTTCTAAGTAGAGGAATTCTGGTGATGCTGTGGTTAAAAAATCTGGATGTTAACCAAAAGGACAGCCACTGGAACCCACTAGCCACTCTATGGGAGAAAATGGAGAGGCAGTCAGCTTTCATAAAGATTTATGGCAGTTCTACTCTGTCCAACAGAGGCACTGTGAGTTGGAATCAACTCAGTGGCAATAGGGTTTGGTTTTTCTATTTGGCTCTAAGTTATCATTTTATTTCATCAACAATAGTGATTAGTATTTTAATAAAGTGTGCTGACCATGTGATAAGTACTTTTCTTTTGAACTTTACATGCATTTTCATTTAATCCTCATAATAACCCCATAAGACAACTATAATTATCCTTCTTTTATAGATGAAGAAAAGTGGTGAGGTTGAGTTATTTATTCAAGTCACATAGTCATTAAGAGACAGACTACGATGCTGAACAAAGCAGGGGATCCTGATCCCATGTAACCACATCACATCTATCTTCAAATTATCAAAAGGTGCCTCAGTTGAAAACAAGGTAGATAAAGAGATCAAAGAGTCACAGGCTCTAAAAAGAATTCCAAGAGTGACTTCTTAGAAAGAAGTCCATCTCACGTTGACCTTGTTGTCACAGAAACATATGGGGAAAAGCTCTGTGTTCCATGCAAGAAAAGAGTTGGAGCAATCCAAGAAGCTACTGTCATCCTCTACCATCCATCGGACTGAAAGGAGCTCCATTCACAACTGCATGTGTTAAAAAGCTATTCAAGCATTTTGTCGCCTCCTGGGTAATACTTAATAGAAGCCTGGATATTTTTTGTCTTAAACCTTCACTGGTTCAAAACTTCCCATTCAATAAATTCTCACAACTTTCTTGAAATTGTAAAGGCTTCACTTCTCACTTTCTTCACTTTTCCTTGCCTAGATTTCTTCTTTTTCTTTTATTTTCCTATGTGCTACTTCTCACCTCCCCAGTTTACACCCACATTGTTAGGGTAACATGCAAAGTTGGGGGCAGGGGTGAAGGATCCATAATTAGAAATGTTAATACCTTATAAAATGCACTACAAGAGTGAACAAAGGAACCTCTGAAATAACACAATTGAAAGCACATGTATGTATTGCTGAATAAACATGGTATGTTCTGTGACAAAAGGTGCTAAGTGATCTGTACAAACACCATTACTACATACTTAGCCAACAGATATGCCTAAATCATGAGCAATAATATCGACTGATATTCTACCTTTGGGTTGCTTAATAAGCTTTCATTTCATTTCCAAATCCACACATTTCCTTTGTTTCTTGCTGCTGCCATCACTAGGACTGGCTTTGATCTACTAAAGAGCTATGATACACATCACAGTAATACTTTCTAATCAAACAGAGATACACTGCAACACTCAAGAGACTCATAGTACATAAAACTGGATCCTGTCTATGAATTAAAGCATATAGTATTCTACCCATAAACTTTATTTGGAATTAAGGAAATATCACATTAAAATAATGGCCAAAAAGTGTAATATAGGACATATATAAGCCATTAGCACAGGCATATATTATGACTACCAAAACACATATTACAGGTTATATATGTATTGCATACCTGATACCACAATCACTTTGAGTATAAAAGGCATGAGATACACAAGTGTTCCACATGGGAAGGTGCTTCACTCGCTATGTCTGGTCTTACCCATCATATCCCTTTTTTGGGGACTCTATTAGAGCCTCATGAAATTAGGAACATATATGTATGTGGTCAGGTGTTGACCAAATGGACGTTATGCAGCAAAAGTAGAAAGAGAACACTGATATCCTCACCAACTAATTATTTATAAGATCTTGTACAAGAAAGCAGAATCCTGATGGCATGGTGGTTAAAGTTCTCAGCTGGTAAATGAACAGTCAGCAGTTCAAACCCACCAACCACTCCAAGCAAACAAAATGTGGCTGTCTGTTTCAGTAAAGATCTATAGCCCTGGAAACTTTATGGGGTAAGTTCTACTCTGTCTTGCAGGGCCATTACAAATGGCAATGAGTTTGAGACAAGAAAAGGACCTTCTTGAGCTTGTCTCTTATTGTGTTGTTATTGTTGCGTACCATCAAGTCAGAATCGACTCAGAGCTGGCCCTCCAGTGGCTTTTCTGAGGCTGTAACTAGCATGGGAGCAAACTGCCCATCTTTCTCCTAGAGAGCGGCTAGTGGATTCGAACTGCCTGACTTTGGGTTGGCAGTGCAACTCCTTACCACTTACCACTATTCACTAAGTCAACAGGTGTTGTTATGTGGCTTAAAAGAGGCAGTGACTAAGACATCAAATAGAACATTATTCTATAAGAAGTTTTGTTTCTTTTTTAATCTTGCTTGAATTATCTAGGTACTGCAGAAATATTCTGTAGGGATTAGGGTAAGAAATAGTTCAAGTTTTTCATTCTGGTAACTTGTCCACATAACCCAGATGCACTTGTTATTAAATTGCATGTCTTATAGCAGAGTAAATAGAGCTGAAAATCTCATTAGTTAGCAGAGGGGAGTCAAGATTACAATGAGAAACAACACTGCCCCATTTCCCTAGCTTGTGCTTAAATACAACCTCCAGACGCTTCTATCCAACCTCCAGCTGCCACGAGAAGCCTGGCCCCAGTCAGTGTGTTCAGAAGTCACCACTACAGTCTCCAGTTTATGGTCTGTACGGTGAGTGAAATGCTATGAAGAACATACGTGACTTAGTCTGCTTTTACTGGGTTGCAAGTTTTCAAAAGTTAACACAAAGTCTCCAAACACAAGAATTTCTGAGTATTACAGGCTACCAGGATAGTTAAAAGCTGTTTAGCTCCAGTAACCTGTTAAATATAACAGAAGCACCTGAGAACATAGGAGCCGGACTCGCATGTCTGGGTTTATGGAAAAACCAAGAATAAATTGTACTGGTTCACAACTAAAGTCTAAAACTTATATAATTCATAGGGCACTAACAAGAAAGTAAACAAGCTATAGATTGAAAGAAAATATATGCCAAGCATATTATCTGGTAAGTAACTTGTATAAGATACGCAGTAACAATAAAAAATGCTCATAAGCTAATTTTTAAGAGGTATGAGATTTGAACGGACTCCTCTCAAAGGAAGGTAAACAAATACCCAATATACAAATGAAAAGATACCTATCATTAATTGTGAGAAAATTTAAATAAGAATCATAAAGCATTATTACTTCACCAGTGACACTAGAAAAGATAAACAATAGTAAGTGTTGGAGAGGAGGTCAAGAAACTAGAACCTTCATACATTGCTAGTGGAAATGTAAAAAAAAAATCATATAAAAAAGGAAATGTAAAATGGTACAGCCATTTTTTAAAAGTCTGGCAATTAAACAAAATGTTATACAAAATGTTATACATAGTTCTATATCATCCAGCAATCCCACTCTAGGTATATATTCAAGAGAAATGAAAACACATGTCCATCCAAACACTTGTACATGCATGTTCCTAACACAGTGATAGCCCAAAATGAAAGTTACCCAGACGTCTATCACCTGATGAACAGATAAAGTATGATATTATCTATACAACAGGATATTATTCAGTCACAAAAAGGAATGAAGCACTGATATACATGCTACAACATGAATGAACCTTGAATACAGTTATGTTAAATGAAAGCAAGCTAGTCATTAAAAAAAAAAAAAAAAACCACACACCAAAACCTCTCATTCTATATGATTTCTTTCATTTAAAAAATGTGCAAACTAGACAAATCTAGAGACAAAGTAGATTGGTGGCTGCCTAGGGCTAGGAGGAGGAGAGACGTAAGGAGTGTGCGTGTGCTAGAATTTCTCTTCAGAGTGATGAAAGTTATAAAAGGGATTGAAATGATGGTTGCACAACCCTGTGAAAACATTAAAAACCCGGGTTGTATAATTTAAATGAATGAGTTAGGTAGTATAAGAATCAAGTAATGTTGTTGTGAAGTGCCGTCGAGTACCTTGTTTTATCCTGTGCCATCCTCACACTTCCGGACACACAAGAGCCCACTGCAGCAGTCACCGTGTCAATCCACCTGGTTGAGGGTCTTCCTCTCCTTCACCGACCCTCCACCCTTCCAAGTATCATGTCATTCTCCAAGGAATAGCCCCTCATAGCAACATATCCAAGGTATGTGAAGCAAAGCCTCATCATTCCTTCCTCCAAAGAATACTCTGGTTGCACCCTCTCCAAAATATATCTGTTTGTTCTCTTGGCCATTCATGGGATGTTCAGTGCTCTTCTCCAAAACCATAGCTCAAAGGTGTTAATTCTTTTTCTGTCATCCTTATTCACTGTCCAGCTCTCAGATGCATAAACGTGATTGGAAAGTTCTATGGTCTAAATCAGACACACCTTCCCCTCATGCTACTACTGCACACTTCAGACTACAACTGGGTACCAGCATCACGTCTTTCATGTGCTGGGAAACAAAAAAAGGCACGTGACTCACTTTACCGTGGTGATCAGGAGGGAAGCCTGCAATATGATGATGAATGATGAGCTACCAGCTGGCTGTTCTGGAACAGCATTGGGGGAGGAGATGTCCCATAGCACACCTCCCCCGTAATGATACACTGAACATAAGAGTAAAATGTAAAATTTATTTTCACAGATCTTTTTCTTACCTGTTGCTAACGTACAGCTAAAACTGACAAATGCTTGTTAAGATTTTTATTTATGGACTAAAACAAAAGTGGAAAAAAGCACAGTACAAGTGATAAAACACAGTATGAGTGATTTCTTTACTGAACTTGATACTAGCTTTCAAATACTGGAAAACTAGTATTTTCTCCATTTGGGGGGTGTGTGTGTGTGTGTGTGTGTTAGTTACAGGAGGAGTGAGTATGTGCCATTCACAATAAGGGGCTCTTGTGGTTGGTTATGTGTTGCACTGCTAACCCAAAGGTCAGTGGTTCAAATCCATCAGCCACTCCTTAGAAGAAAGATGGGAAGTCTACTACCATAAAGATTAACAGCCCGGGAAACATACTGGAGGGTTTTATGAGTCGGAATTGACTCAGTAACAGTGGGTGGTTAATTCATGATGTAATGATATGGACATAAAAATCCAGTTTAAATTGCAATGTTTCTATTTTCCCCATAACTTTCTTAGACAATAAACAAAATCATAAAGCAAGCTCTGACTTGTAGTGTTTGCTGATTTTGGTACTGATCTTCCCACAAAGGCAATCCCCATCCACCAGTGTGACATCACAGGACAGAGGTGGGAAAAGATGCATCACAATATATACACCATGTGTGGAGTCTCCAGCATACAAATACAACAGGCGAGAGAGCACAGTTAATAGGAAAATAATGGGGAATGATGAGTTTGAATATTTATTATCTTTTTGAAACACAATTATTTTATATATGTGTAGGCTTACAGAATTCTTAATAATGGCTGTATGTAACAACCAGCCACTGGTTTTTTACTATATTCCCAATGGTTAGAAAGTAAAGTCCCTAAATGCTTATTCGTGGAAACAAAGAACAATATGGTAGTTATTTCACTACAAGAGCTTCTGCTTTCCTAAAGCTGGGAATTGTGAAAACTAGAGGGAATTTCACAATCTTCCACATACTACCCTATAAGGAAGGGGGGGGGGAATATCCTTTAAGATTATGCTCAAATAGAAGATTTCTTTAATACATCTTCTCTGAGGCATTCTTCCCAAGGAGGGGGGGAATCCCATCAAAACCCAAACCACTTAAGTAGTTAGGAAGTGAATTTTAAGTCCTTCAAAAATCTGATCTGGTTTAGCACTTTGGGTGGCATTACTCATGGGGTGTTCCTTAAAGCTCATGAGGTCTGGCTCTGATGCTGGAAAGAACAGAGCCCAACAAGCACCTCCTGTCCCTCCTTCCCCACCCCACCCCCCGGACACAGGGCTGGTACAAGCACCTCCTGCCCTACCTCAGGGCACTGGGCTGGTACAAGCACCTCCTGCCCATCCCCCCACTGGGCTGGTATAAGCACCTCCTGCCTCCCCTCTGGGCACTAGGCCATTAAACGCACCTCCTGCCCCCTCCCGCCCCCCCAGGGTCCTGGGCTGGTGAGAGCACCTCCTGCTCCCCCCAGGGCATTGAGCTGATATAAGCACCTTCCCCCCCCCCCCAGGGCACTGGGCTAGTACAAGAACCTCCTGCCCCCCTAGGGCACTGGGCTGGTACAAGCACATCCAGCCCCCCAGGGCACTGGGTTGGCACTGACAACAGCAGGGAACTTCCTCACTTGCACCATACATCTCTGCTTGCTCTGGTCCTCTTTCACATCTTTTTATTGCAAATGTTCCCTTCCTTCTTTTCTTGGTCTTCACACCTCTCCTGGTTTCTCTACAGATTTTCCCTTCCTATGACTCATTTTGGTCTCCAATAATCAGAATTTCTACAATTCTTACTTTCTGTTGTAATGTGTCAACAAGTAGATTCCAACTCCCAGAGACACCACAACACAGAAGAAGCTCATAAGGCTTCCCCTGCCATAATTTTGAGGCAGCAGACAGCCAGGGTTTTTCTTCCATGGAATGGCTGGTGGGTTATAACCACCAACCTTTCAGTTAGCAGCCAAGCACTTAACCATTGCATGAGGGCAACGTCCTTCCATTCTTGCTAAAAACTCCTAAATGATATCAGACTACCTAACACTTAACAAATGACCTTCAAAAGAAAACCTAAACTATACCCTCAGATTATCAGTAACTTCAGAATCCTTCAGATTCACATCAGATCTCTTTACTCTTGAGTCTTTGGACAAATAGAACACTTTGCTCCTCCAAGAACACAGCAGTTAACACTCCGTATCTACCAGGATCTGGTGAAATACATTTCCTGTGAATTGCAGCATCAGAGGAGGATCCATCTATCCAAGTATGAACCTAAAAGTGAATTTTGTGTTTCAGATTATAATTGTTCCTCATCTCCCCCTGAAGCAGTATGGCTCTTAAATGAGGTATGGGAGACCCCACTGTCCCTCTCCTTTACTCCACCTAAACAACACATACAACCTCTTTATGAACTCGAACTGACAACAGCAATAATAAAGACTATCTAGGAAGCAGGTGAGTTTATGTAAATAGAGGTGGAACAACTCAGAAAAGTCAGGGGGGAGTGGTTATATAACTTGAAGAATGTAATCAAGCTCATTTCTCACATGGAGAAATGGTTGGAATACGTTTTCAACAAAAATAAAATAAATTACTTTTTGAAAACGAACCCAAAAGACCCCATTAAATGTCTCTAAGCCCCATATAACTTTTTCTTTTTCTGGTCATCATGCTGTCTATGCCATCCCTCTCTTTTTTTTTTTTTTTTACTAGTTTATTTACAAAATGCTAATACAAATGCTTTCAATTTCCCTCACCTTCCCCACACCCATCAAAGTGTACAACCCAATAATCCCCCTCTTCCCCCTTTGCATCCATATCCCTCTGCATCCAGCCTCTCCCACCCCTCCTGGATCCTTATACTCATTCTACAATAATGGTTTTATACAATATTTATCCTTGTGGGACTGAGTTAGTTCACTCAGCATAATGCTCTCCAGTCCCTCCCAAGTTAGGTAATAATTTACAAAGTTATTGTGCCTGCGTGCTGCATAGTATTCCATTGTGTGAATGTACCATAATTTTTCAATCTATTCGTTTATGGTTGGACATTTGGGCTGTTTCCATGTTCTTGCAATTCTACACCATCTTCTAACAGAAATTATTCCCACAGTCAACTCCATCCCCAATCTCTAGGTCAGTCTCTAGCCCATCTTCTCCCCAAATTCTTCCCAAATCATGTTACTATCTTACACATCAAAATCAAAGATGGTAGGAAAGAAATAAATTCAAGTACTTAAGAGTGGATGAGCACAACATTTCTAATGTCTTTCAAATGGTTCCAAGAAACAGGAGGGGCAGGGTGCAGGAAAAAAAAGCAAATAGGCAAAATGTAAACAATCGATGACTCAATAAAGGAGCTAAAGGAATTCCCTTGCACTCCTCTAAAATTATATCAAAATAAAGTTATAAAAAAAAAATCTAAATCCCTGATCTTTGGGAACTTTAAAAAGAGATAGCTGCTTCTTAATAACCACTCCAGTCACGTGTGTCTCTCTCAACACCTTGTTTTTTTCCTTGTCTCTGTACCTAGGCTCAGGATTTCCCCTGCTCCTCCCTACCAATCCACTTCCTTCATTGCCCAAGAGCCAGTTCCTGACTCACTCCTTCCAGTGGACCTGAGGGAGGAAGAGAACATTTACTGACCATCTGCTACAAGTCAGACCCATATCACACTTGGCACATATGCACATTATTTCATCTAACAACTCGACAGGGAATCATTAGCCTGAGACTTGAAAAGACTAAGACACTGGTCCAAAATGACATAGCCACTAAGTACAAAGCTGGAGAAGGAAGCGTGGGCCAGCCACTGCCTCCACAGCACTGACCCCACCATGCAACTCCCGATGGAGTTCCAGACTATGCAGCTTCTAATGGCTTCCCAAACCAACTCACCCAGGGCCCACTCATTCATTTGTTCAACACATTTACTGCCTATGCATGCATGCCCTATTCAAAGGAGAAGGGCACACTGGACAACAAAACAAATAATATTCTCTGACCTTATGAAGCTTCCTTTGGGAAGACGTACTTATCAGACACTTTTTGTTTAAATTTTATTATTATTTGTGTGTGTACCGTCAAATCAGATCTGACAGGTACAGGAGAAGACTGCCCCTTCTTCTCCAGCAGAGCATCTGATGGATTTGAACCACATAACGCTGGCACTGCAGTGCAGCTTCTTGCCACTAGGCCAGCAGAGCTCCCCCAGACACTTCTATAAAATAGTGCTTATTCCATGTCAGGTGCCATGCTAGGTATTTCATCAGTAAAAAGTCACTTAATCTTCATAAAAATCATATTATTTTTACAAGTGAGAAAAGTGAAGGGGAAGGGACTAAATAATTTAGCCAAGGTCCCACAGATAGTAACTGGTGAAGGGGAGATTTAACTTGAGCAATGAGACTCCAGATCGGTTCTGATGTCTCTCAATTAGTAAACTACTTAGCATGCTAGAGGGTGTGAGTGCTCCAGAACAAGGGACAAGCAACGCTGGATAATGGGGACCCAAAGTACTGAGGGGAGAGTAGGGTGTAGAAGATTAAATTTTTTTAATTCAGTGGCATGAGCAGGTTTCATGGAAAACGTAGTATCTGTGCAAACATGTAGGAGCTAATTAACCACGTGGCACTGGAAAAAAGGTGTTTCAAGAAAAAGGAACAGTACGTGCAAAGGCCCTGAAGCAGGAGCCCGCCTGAGATGGTCTAGAATGAGAGGTATAGGACTACAGCTTTTTGCACAACAGAATGCTCCCATAAGGGATAGGCCTGGTTCTCTATCTTCCTTATGTTTACTGGTTGTTCTTTTAATATTTATCTTGGCTCCAAAAATGAATTGTAAACTACAAGAACACAGTCTGTGATCACTTCACCCTTTGGTGCTCTTAAGTTGAGGTTTCTGCATCTATGTCCTTGCGACAAATCATCAGAGTGCTTTCTGACATCTCTGCTCATCAGTTCCCCCTACACTAGTGTTGTGGTGTAACCCTCTCTCTGAGATAAAGGATCGACCACGAAAGCATCTATACGCCACTGGTGCTTGCATTTAATTTTCAAGCACAATGGCAAGATTTCACACTCAAATTTCATCGCTAAATATGCCCTATTAAACTGGTGGCGAGTCAACATCTTTCTGCTTTGCCTCAGGATCACACAAATAGTCTACAAACAGAAAAAGAGTGATACAGAACCAGTAAAGGACTCTCCTGAGCTTGCTGCATAGCTGCAGCACAAGCGTTTTCCCACCTGAGACCAGGAAACGTACAGACAGCTATGTCTTTAACCTCCTTCGTGATCAACTTACCCCTTCTCACGTCCAGCACACACCTCAGACCAAAGGCACTGAAGGATTTGTAGATTTCAGAAGTCCTGGCTCACAAGAACAAGCTCTTAAAAGGTCAGTGATGACTGAACACTGTGAAACCTCACAATCATATCTATACAGGCTGAGGGCAAAGACCAAGCATCTCACTAAGTCATAGAAGACTCAGCTGAGTGCAGTGAGTCACCCAGTTGATACAGAGAAGAGAGCCTTTCCTGTATTCCTTTCTCATCACGTGCACAATTTCCAGGTTCCTTTTTCCACAGTTCCATGGGAATTATGGAAGCTAAAGCGAATTATTAAACGCAAAATAAGGAATCTGTATTAGACACTTCCCTATTGTTCGTTTCACTCTTTTAGAGAAGCAAACAGAAAGTCCCCTTTCCTCCCAAGTCAGAAGGGTAGGCTATCTTTTAACCCCAATTTATTTCCATTTCCTTTGCCAGATCAAGCTGGGGGAGGGAAAGTGACTCCATTCCAGAAGAATCATCTCTATAAACCAAAACATAGCTGTAGAGAGAAAAGCTAAAAAAACAAAAAAAAAAACAAAAAAAACAAGAAACAAACATGGTAACAACTACAACGGAGACCTGGGATTCTGTGGATGCTGTTCAAGTGAGATTATCTCTTGAAAGAGACAGGAAGTATCAGCTGCTGCAAAGGAGAAAGATGGGCAATCATCTCCCATGCAATTTACAGCCTCTGAAAACCTGCTGGAGGGTCAGCTATTGGTCGGTTCTGACTCAATGACGCCCTAACAACAAATAACATCTGAAGAGCTCCTGGGTTGTGGGGGGAAAAAAAAAGTTAGAGGTTCAAGTCCGCCCAGAAATGTCTTAGAAAAAAGACCTGATAATCTACTTGCAAAACATCACTCACTGAGAACCCTCAAACCCCTATAAAACATGTGACACATACAAGTTATCTATGACAACTGATAATTAATACACAAAGTAAAACATCCCCCTGTCCTCTGGCAGCCTCACAACTCAGGATAACAGATGACCCCTCAGCTGCAGGACTGCTTCCTTTGAGCACCACACCAAAAAGCAGCCTCAACACTCGAGTCATCCTGGAGAATCATGGCAGCCAGTGTGTCAGTGCTGAGCATGGACCTGTGACGAAGTCCCTGGTAAAGAGAACTCAAAAATAACCTCAAACTCACTGCTGTCAAGTCAAAACCAATTCACAGTGAACGTACCATCCAGTGGGTTTTCAGAAAAGGCAAATCTCCCGGGAGGAGACTGCCCAGCCTTCTCCTACAAAGCAGTTGGTAGATTCAAACCCCTGCCTTGGGTTCGCAATGAATGTACTCTTTACTCACTAGGCCATAAGAGTTCCAGCAGCATAGGGAACAGTATTATCATTATTTACACAGGACAAGTAATCTATAAATTGCTAACAGAAGGGTGCCAGGTTTAGAAACAACAGATAACAGTATTGTACTGTTAGGTGTCCCAGTGTTGACTCACTTTACTGTATATAGTATGGGAAGAGGACATCCTTATTCATGATAAAGCCACACTGAAGTATTTAGGAATGAAAACAAACGATGCCTCCAATTTACAAATAGATCACAGACAATGTACATATATAGAAGGAGAAGAGGAGAAAAAAGCAAAGTGGGACAAAGTGCAATCACTTGATAAATCTATGTGGCAGATATGGAGAAAGGATTCAGGGAAAGTGTGCTTGAAGTATTACTCTCACAACCTCTCTAGAAATTTAAAATGATATAAAAATAAATTTACCACCCCCCCCAAATGACATGTTCCACAGCACCAAGGGACAGCTTGGTCTGCTAAGGCACCTGGAAGCTGACGCAGCACAGGTGACTGGTGTAGGGACACAACAGGAAAATGACTGGAACACTCAACAATATTGACTGACGTCTGGGAGCTATCACTGAGTTTTCCTCCAGAATCAAGTCATATTCTTGGCACGTAGAAAACAAGGCTGGCTTTACCAAAATAGGGCTGGGAAGATACTCAAAACTTCAGAGCTATTTGGGGCTCTTCTCTCACCTTATCTTCCCCATCTAATCAGTGTCCTCTTTCCAAACTCTCTCTGGCACCAGTCTTTTTCTTTCTGGTTCTACCGCCAACATCCTGAACTGTTCCAGTTCCTCATTACATCAAACCTGAGTTACGGCCATCACACCACAATCTGCCTCAAAAGCCAAAACCGGTCTGTGAGTTAAGAATGGCTGAAGGAAACAAATCAAAAGACTATTCCGTAACAAGTAAAACTTACATGGGATTCACATCTCAGTGGGCATAAATTAAAGCTTTACTAGAACACAGCCACACTCATTCATTTGTGCCATGTCGGTAGCTGCTTTCATACTATAACAGGAGAAAGGGAAGCTGCATCAGAGACCTGCTGGCCCGCAAGGCCTGAAATATTTACTATCTGGCCCTTTACAGAAAAGGTCTGCCAACTCCTTCCACAGCTGGCCTTGCATGCCTCTTCCCTCTCCTGCGTCTGCATGATTAACCCATCTAAAACACTGTTTGCAGCCTATTGCTCTTCACGTTTGAACAGACAGGACAACCCCTGGCCAAAACAGTATCTGGCAAACTGAATAAACTTATTTCCGAGAACTGTGATATGAACAGATACCCCTGTTGACTGCATGTAGCATTATTCACAACGGCAGAGAGATCGAAACAACCCAAGTATCCATAATAAATGAAAGGCTAGAGAAACTATAGCACATTCACTCATGGAGTCCTACATAACCGAAATACAATGAAGGGCCTCCACATCCCCTTTTCAAGGCGGAAGGCCCATCCCATCTTTGAGACCTAACTTTCTAATAAATCTATCTTTACTTTTTACCTTAAAAAAAAAAAATGAAGAATTTGTAAAACACTACACAACATGAGTATTGATTGTGGATCCAAGTAAAATAAAATTATTAATAATTTCAATTTTTTTCTCCATCTATCATGATATTTCCTTTTGGTTCAGTGAGGATTTTTGTTTTCTTGATGTTGAGATGTATACCCACAATAATATTAGTCAAGAAATAATCAAAAGACACATTGCATCAGGAAAAATTTGCTGTCAGGGACATCTACAAAATGCAAAAGAGTAAAGCTGTCAGTTGAAGATTAAGATGCACCTGATCGAGGCCATGGTCTTTTCAATTACTTCCTATGCTTCTGAAAGTTGGACAATGGATAAAGATGACAGAAGAATAAGCAATGCCTTTGAGTTTCAGTGCTGGAGTGGAATATCCCATACTGAATATCCCATGGACTGCCAAGCCAGCACCCAAGTCTGCATTGGAAGAAGTAAGACTAGGATGCTCCTTCGAGGCAAGGATGGTTGTCAGGAGAGGTCAGTCCTTGGAAAAAGACAACACGCTGAGAAAGTTGGAGGGTCAGAAAAAGAAAGGAAAACCCTCAACAAGAAGGACTGACACAGTGACCGTGACAATGGGCTCAAGCATATCGGGGTTCATGAGGATGCATCGGATAAGGCAGATTCAGATCCACTGTTCAGAAAGTAACCGTGAGTTGCAGTTGGCCCAATGGCACCTAACAACAACACACAACAAAGTTCAGTTTCAAGTACATTATGCTGAGAAATGTTAGTCACAAAAGAACTAATACTACAGAAGACCACTGTTAAAAAAACTCAAGATAGGTTTATTCACAGAGATTCATTCTAGTATGGTTACCAGAGAGGAGAAGGAGGAAGAGGAAGGAAAGGAGGAGGAAGAGGAGGCGAGCAGAAAATTAATAGACAATGAATACTTATTAGGAGGAGTAAAGAGGACAATATGGAATGAATGAATGATCAGACACTGTGTATTGTAAGTAATGTTATGGAACAGAATATGCATGCTTGATCAAAGAAAAAACACACTTTGTAAACTTGCATTCAAAAAGGGGTTTTTTTTAAAAAAAAAAAAGAATGATAAAAAGTAAAGCCTCAAGAACTGTGACTTTGTTTATGCTATTCTGACTTTCAGAAAACCTCTGACCTCCGTCAACCAATTATTTACCTTTCAAGACGACTCTCCAGCAGCATCATGTCAAGGAACACTTATGTTCCCTCTCGTTGGACCCCACTGCAGCCTACTCTTACCAGCATCACATTCTTAGCACACTGCCCTGAAATCATCTATCTATATGTCTGTCTCCCCAGCTACAGTAAGATTCCAGAGCAAGGAACACACCTTACTCATTTCCCAACACCCAGATACTGCCTAGCACAGTGGCCAACAACCAGGCCAGGCTGACCACCCTGTGCCCTGGAACACAGCATGTTCACTCTCAACCAAGGCCTCTGCTCATGCCAGTCCCTCATTCCATCTAAACAATGACCCAGGACACAGTTTACATTGCCTATGAGGACCCAGCAAGGACAAAGGATTTACATTTCCTGTCACTCATGTGCTGCAGAGTGGTGGGCAAGATCCTGGCAATTTGGTGTCCTCATCCACATGGACAGGGTAATCACCTACCATCCATCCTGCAGGACTGACAAACAGATGCAAAGCATCCAAACAAGAAGCTGGCACATGAGAGTCTGAAAAAGTAACAGTTATTGTCTTTTGTTTTCACCAAATGCTGAAGTCACACTGTCTGTAAAACTTTAGTATTTCACAGCTTGTCCTCACCTTTTCTCCAACTATTTTAGATAATTATGTTGAAACTTCTGAAGCAAGAAGAGTCCTCATGTGCAGAGGCAAGGCCTTAAAATTATTTCGAACCTATCCTTTTTCTTAACCCCCAACAGAATACAATATGTAAATGGGAGCCCAGTAAATAATCAATGATGGAATAAAATTATTCCAGAAGTCTACAGAAGTGCTAGAAATAAGAAAGGTCATGGGAAACACCAGAGAGTAATGAGACAGAAAGTATGAGGTGAGTGGACTCTTAAGAAGTCAGGTGTAGGCCAAGGACGGAGGGACCAGAAGGAAGAGAGATTTGTGCCTCTGGAGCTGCTGCTCTTAACCTAGGCAAATATCAGCAAGAAAGCTGTTTCTGACTCACTGTATAGCACAGGCTTGCACGTGCTTCCCTGGAGACCGTCTCCTAGATGAAAGGAAATCCAAAACCAAGGGATTGCATTCCAAGCATCACAAACACAGGTATTAACAACACTCACTGACACTGAAGGTGTTCACCATGTACAACTACTTGCCTGGCACAGCACTAAGGGCTCACACCCAAACAGGGTAAGTCTTATTATACCATTGTACAGATGAGGACAATGAGGCCTAGATAAAGCAAGTTACACACATCCAAGGGCACATACCAGTTAGCTGTAAAGAACAGTTTGGTCAAGAAATGTATGCTCTTAACTCTTACATATTTTACCTTTCATAATCCAATTTCAAAATCAAACCCACTGCTACCAGTAAATTGATTCCAATTCACAGCAACCCTACAAGGCAGAGCAGACTGACTTCATAGGGTTTCAAAGAGTGTAAGTCTTTAGAGAAGCAGATTACCACATCTTTCACTTGTGGAGTGGCTGGTGGGTTGCCACTGCTGACCTTTCTGTTAGCAAACAGTCACTTTAACAGTCACAATACCTGAGTACCTAATTTCCTAATCCAATTGAGTGTCACTATTTACCATGTGGAACTCCTGACGGAAAGGTTGAAGGTTCAAGTCTACAGAGAGGTACTTTCTAAGAAATTCCAAAGTAGATCACAAGGAAACTCTATGGATCAGTTCTACTCTAATACACAAAGGGTTGCAAGTAAGTCAAGAAGCAACTAAATGGCTATGGTTTTTTTGTTATTTGGCAGCTGGGGGTCAGGGATGAAAGCAGCGGTAGTTTTCTAGTTGTGGATGTTGTTGTGTACCACAGATTCAGAACGGATCCACAGCTCACCCTCCAGTGTGTTTTCAGAAGCAGTAAACTGCACGGAAGGAGACTACCCATCTCTTTTCCTGTTGAGCAGCTGGTGGATTCAAATCATGGGCCTTTGGGGTGGCAGCACAACTCCTTGCCACTAAGCCAACAGTGCTCCATAGATGACTGGCAGAATTCTCATCTTACAAGTGTGAAACCTGGGCTCAACTCCCATCAATGAATCTCACATGCAGTCATCACTCTTCTGTCAGGGGGAGTATGGTACTAGTATTATGTTAAAAGGGTTGCAGTGTAACTTCTAGACTCAGATAAACCCACAAGAAGGCCTGGGATCTACTTCTGAAAATCAGCCAGCGAAAACCCTGGGGTATGATCTGCAACTGACGGTGGAGATTCTACTCTGCATGCAGTCACCAAGAGATGGGACAACCTGACAGCAGCTCACAACATGTATGTACCAGCATAGAGACCTCTGCAAATCATCTCACCTTGCTAGTATCAAATTTGCTGACCTATTAAGTAGATGTTATCTCCCCAACACTATTGTTAAGGATTAAATGAGATAATGGCATAAAGTGTACAGTATTTATAAAGAAGATGCCTAATAAATTAGTTCCCTTCTACCTATTCTGTTTAAGTACAAGTGAGTTTTTTTAGTCAAATCTTTTGACCTTCTTCACTTTCAGGAAACAATCTACATACTCTACTCTCTGAATTTCCATGTCTATTGCCTAGGCCCCAAAACTTAGACCTCATCAGCCTGCAAATATTGCTTGGAGATAAACATAAAAGGAAAGCAGTTGTACATGGAGGCAGCACAGAGAGAGACGGTCCAGACAATGCCTGGTGAGCAAATGAATACTGTATGAGCAGAGGCTGGGCCAGAGGCACTGCCAGCATGCCCCCTGCTCCACAGCCTACAACAACACCTGGCTCTGTCTACCACAGCCATCTGAGGACAGCCTGGGGGAACAAATGCAGATCACATAATACCTCAGGCTCAGAGGCTACACTGGTGGTGGTTAAGGGGGCAGGGAATCCAGAGAGGACAAAGAGCCATTCCCACCAATGATGACAGATGACACACTGCCTGAAGAGCTTACATACATTAGTTGTTGTTGTTATGTGCCATCGAGTCGCTTGCGACTCATAGCGACCCTATGTACAACAGCCCTAAATGCCGTTTTATCCTATGCCAACCTCACCATTTCAAACACACTCATTCCCACCACTCCACTCACAGAACTGATCCATCTCATTGAGAGTCTTCCTCTCCTGAACCGTCCCTCCACTCTCCCAAACCTGATGTCCCTCCCCAAGGACCAGTCCCTCCTTGCAACATGCCCAAAGTATGTCCCACAAAGCTTCAGAATCCTTTCCTCCAAGGAGCATTCTGGCTTCACCCTCTCCAGGACAAACCTGTTTGTTCTTCTAGCAGTCCATGGTATATTCAACACTCTTCTCCAGAAGCACAGCTCAAAGGCATCAATTCTCCTCCTATCATCCCTATTCACTGTCCAACTCTCCGGTGCAAAGCACATAATTGCAAAGACTATAGCCTGGATCAGGTGCACCTTAGTCTCCAGCCTGACGTTGTTGCTCTTCAGTACTCGTGAGAGGTCCCTCACAGCTAAGTTCCCAATGCAATTCGTCTCTTGATTTCCTGGCTGCTGCTACCAAGAGTGTTGACTATGGAACCAAGCAAACTAAAACTGTTAACTATCTCAATCTCTTCACCATCCATACTGATACTGCCAAATGGCCCAGTGGTGAGAATCTCTGTTTTCCTGACGTTGAGCCTCAATCCATATTGGAAGCTGCAGTCCTTGATCTTCCGCAGCAAGCGTTTCAGGTCTCCTCAGTTTCAGCAAGCAGGGTTGTGTCATTTCCATAATGCAGGTTGCTGATGACTCTTCCACCAATCCTGATGCCATATTCCTCCTCATACAGCCCAGCATCTCGGATGGCATAGTCAATGAAGCACAGATAGACATTCTTCTGGTATTCTCTGCTTTCTGCCAAGATCCATCTAACATTAGCTATAATATCCCTAGTACCATGACCTCATTAGAAGAGTTAACATCTTAAATTCCTAAAGATGGAATCTGGTTGCAAAGTCCCTATCATATGAAGAATTCAAAGCAAAAAGTTAGATACACACACCAGTATATCTTGTGCATAAATTTTCATTTCCACACACCAAATTTGCATAAAGCCAATGAACTTCAACTAGAGTCACTGGGGGTCATGTGCAGAGAGAAATCTTAGCAGCAAGTGAAAGGTTCCCAAATGTTATTATGAAACTGAGTCAACTAGTTTAACAGGCAGCAGAGGTTGGACACAATCCATTTCCAGGACACATAAATAATTTCTATCTGACTGACTGATCAAAGTGATCCGAAGAACCTGGAAAATGGAAATTAAAACACAAGCATATTTTGTACTTCACTTAGCACACCTAGCAATAGAAAGCCATAATATGCGTCTTTATACAATGCATCAAGTTCCAAAAATAGTACATGACAAAGAGATAGTTGCAGAATAGTTAGATGTGTGTGTCTGATAGGCGAGGTGGATATGATAGTCATCTGGTCAAAGTCTTTACAAGGCTATGAGTGAGTCTTGGGGTCACTGGAGGCCAGGGTGTCACTGTCTGGGCATTAGAAAAAAAGTCTTAGCAGTACTGATCTAGTTCCCAAGGCACCAATTAAGTATCTCCACATCTAGCAATGCTCCCAACTACTGGTTTCCATCTGGAAAAGGACTGCGTACACAGGCTCACAGGCTTCTTCATGCTCCCCCTCCGCACCCCACGATAAGCACATCAAACCCAAACACTGCTGACACTGAATCGGTTCCAACTCATAGCTATGCTACAGGCCAGAGTAGAAATGCCTCACAGGGTTTCAAAGACTGTCATTTTCACAGAAAACAGAATGCCACATCTTTCTTCCCTGAAATGACTGGTGGGTTTAAACCATCAATCTTCTATTTAGCTGTCAAGTGCTCTAACCACTGTACCACTAGGGTACCTACTAGGAATAGTTGTTGTTGTTGTTGTTATGTGCCGTCGAGTCACCTGCGACTCATAGCGACCCTATGTACAACAGCCCTAAACTCCGCTCTGTCCGGTGCCAATCGCACTGTCTCTGACACTCCCATCCCAATTATCCCAGTCACTGAATCAATCCACCTCATAGGGGGCCTTAGTATCCAGTAAATACCTGAGGACTGGCTCAAGCTGCCATCTCATGAATTTCTGTCCTCTGCCCCCCGCTGTATTCCTTGTTCCTCTTCCAGTTTGTTCCTTCAACAGTTTACCTTACAACAAGGTGACTAAACACATAGGATATGGAATCAGTCAGTGCAACTTCTTGCATTTACAGATCTTAACCTCTTTGGAATAGCTTCCTTACTGTAAAAGGGGGATAACAGTAGCTACCTGAAGGAAAGCTCTCAAAGTGTGCAAAGAAGACATTTTGCAGTGTCTGGCCCACAGGAACACCTAATAACTGAAAGACAGTAAGGGTACTACTGTATATAATCGCTCAAGGGCCCCACTTAAGGGCTAAAAATACCAAGAGCTGACTCCCCCCACAAACCTGAACAAGGATAGTTTTGAGAAAAACCTATGTGTTTTTGGAAACAAACTGGCACATGCACACATCACTCATTACAAGTCTCACTTCCTTTTTTCCCTGGGAAATAAATGACTGTGATCATGTGTAGTCTTTCCAAACCGGGTGACAGGTTCTACTCCCAAAAGTTCATTTGACAATTATAAACAGTGGTTAGGATCCCAGACTAGCATGTTAAAAATGAAACATTTTTAAAAGCACCTGTAACTAAAATAGCTAAGCTAGGGCAATAGAAGATGTCACTTGCATTCTCAGACTTAGGGACTGGAGAACAATACCATGCAGAAACAAAACAGAGGAAAGTACTTCTCTTTCCTGCATGCACAGCCATTCTCAGCATGCCCAGATGCCAAGGTCCAGTCCCTCATAAGAACTGTCCTAAGGGCCTACTGGGAAGCCATGTTGTCCTTCAATTACAGAAATACCTCTTCTGGCTCTCCTCTCTCAGATATACCAATTTTTAAGAAATATGTGTTATGCAGATGACACAACCCTGCTTGCTGAAACTGAGGAGGACCTCATGCACTTGCTGCAGAAGGTCAAGGACTGCAGCCTTCAGTATGGACTGAGGCTCAATGTCAAGAAGACAAAGATTCTCACCACTGGACCAATTGGTAGCATCAGGATGGATGGCGAAGAGACTGAGATTGTTCACAGCTTCAGTTTGCTCAGCTCCACTGTCAACAGTCTTGGCACCAGCAGCCAGAAAATCAAAAAACATATTGCGATGGGAAAGTCTGCCGTTAGGGACCTCTCCAAAGTACTCAAGAGTGATGGTGTCTCTCTGGAGACTAAGGTGCGTCTGATACAGGCCATGGTCTTTACAATCACTTGTTATGCATCAGAGAGTTGGACAATGACTAGGGAAGATAGAAGGAGAATTGATGCCTTTGAGCTGTGGTGCTGGAGAAGAGTGTTGAATGTACCATGGACTGCCAAGAAAACAAACAGATTCATCCTGGAGAGGGTTAAACCAGGCTACTCCTTGGAGGCAAGGATTCTGGGGCTTCGTCTGACATACTTTGGACATGTTGTAAGGAGAGACAGGTCCTTGGAGAGGGATATCATGCTTGGGAGGGTAGAGGGACGGCGCAGGAGGGGAAGACCCTCTATGAGGTGGATTGATTCAGTGACTGGGGTAATTGGGATGAGTGTGTCAGAGGCAATGCGACTGGCACAGGATAGAGCAGGGTTTAGGGCTGTTGTACATAGGGTCGCTATGAGTCACAAACGACATGACAGCACATAACAACAACAACATACCAGCTAAACTAATATGGCATTTCAAGATTAAAAGCTCAAGAATAAAGGGAGGCGTGAAATTAGAGGCAAGCATAGAAAACAGCAAGGAGTGACCACCAAGATGGCAAACAGCCCTAGAGAGAAGTCAGCGTAAGTCAGTTCCCCTTAACTGGCTAGTCCTTGAAGACACAATTCCAAATGCCTGCGTTTGAATCCTGACTCCACCACCCTCTGGCTGAGACCCTGGGTAAGTCACTCAGCTCTCTATGGTTCGCTTTTATCACATGTCGAACAAAGCATGTAACAGTGTGACTACAGTGAGGACTAAGCAAGTTAATGCATGTCACCACTGAGAGCCTGACACACAATAAATCACCTCCAAGTGTCTGCTGCTGCTATTATTGTCACCATTATCCTGCTTTCCTCACTTTTGTTTTTCCTTTTATACTCCCAAACCTAATAATTCTCCTTGATCATAGCAAAGGTAACAGGGTGGTGGAAATGGGAGAAGTAGGGGATTTGAGGACCAAGGATTAGCTGGAGACTTTGTATATTTGGTTTTGTGTGTCTTCAGCTATGGAGAGGGCCTGCTGTAACCCGGGTGCTGCAGGTGCACGCGTTCCTAGGACACACCTTCCCTCTGGATTATTCTGCTCCTCCTCTTTTCCTCAGCTTCTAACAATGACATGCAAAAGGCCTCTGAATCTCTAAAACATCACTTTTGCAGCCAGCTACAGAAAAGAGGCTGGGCAAGCAAGGGGACTTCTGAGACAAACCAAAGTTTCACTTTGCCTTCTTCTTACTTACTATTTTATTTTACTAGAGCACAACAAGAAAAGGGCAATAAAAACTATTTAACCACTTAGCTGTGCTCTTAACCAGACTGGATCCTTCAACGAATATACAATTATATGTTATGTCGTTATATGCTATCAAGTTGGAACTAACTCATAGTACAGGTTCCAGTTGGTTTTCAGATGTGGTAAATGGCACAGGAGGAGGAGACTACCCATCTTTTTTCCTTAGAGCAGCTGGTGGATTTGAACCACATGTCTTTAGGTTGGCAGCACAACTCCTTACTAGTAAGCTACTAGCATTCCCTATAAAACTAAAAAGACCCACCTAAGGAGACCTATTTAGCAAGATCTCCAGGTAGGATAGTTAAGTACTCAGCTGCAAATAAAAGGCAGATAGTTTAAGTCTACCTAGAGGTGCCTGGCAGGGGCAGGGGGAAGAAAGGTGAGGCCATCTACTGAAAAATCAGTTACTAAAACTTTGACAGACAACAGTTCAACTCTGACATTAATCGCTTTTTAAACATATATGAGCTCTGCTTGCCTAGTGGTAAGAAGCTGCACTGCAGTCCCAAAGGCACTGTGGTTCGAATTCACCAGTTGCTCTGGGGAGAAGGATGGGCAATCTCTTCTGTGCTATTTACTACCCATTGGAGGGTCAGCTACGGGTCAGTTCTAAATTGAGGACACACATAACAATGCATACAGACTTATTTCTTTAGTTTCAATAACAGACCAACATGTCTGTTCCTTTCTCCTATGACCTTGTCCTGCAGAGGGATCTAAGCTCGGAGAAAAGTAAAAAAATCTCAAGAGGGTCTTCTCAAGAAATTTATTACTCAGCAGAAGCTCTAGTCCTCTCTTCTTCCCACTTCTCATCAAGTATAAACCTACTTTCCCCCTTCTTTGATTATTTTTTTTTTTATGCAATGGTAACTTTCCTCTGTGAAACTCCAATTCCCCGAGTGTCAAAAAAGCCAATGAACTGCATGATCTGGGGTGACAGTTTAAAGCACAGTCTAAGAAAACAGTCAATCAGGTACAGCTGAGCCACAGCTGAGAACAGCAGTGTTGTTCCTGCCCACTGATGTCTCCCAAGCACCTCAAAGTCTGAAACCCTGCTACTTATACCCAATTCCACAGGATCAGAGATGAACTGTGACAAGTAAAATAAAAATTACAAAGGGAGAATCTAAAGGCAAGGGAAAACTCATAAGGAGCTTAGGTAAATTTCAGAATATTCCCACCATCACCACCATGTATTGTATTATCCGCAGAAGCTAGAGACCAAAAAGCAATCAGATTCTCAACTCTGCCATCTAAAGCAGCGACCGCGAGTCTTATCTGCTGCAAAGATTTGAGGCCAAGTGACTCTAGGTTTACAATTTCAAACGGCAGCTTAAGTAAATGAAGCCTGGGTACTCAAGGTTTTCCCTACGGAGGTATATCATGAATTTCCTCTCTACCCACAAACCATCTCAATTCTCTCCATCAGGGCTCACAACGCACACTCCTCACTTATCAACATGGCTTGGTTCTACAGACCAGGTCATTATGCAAAGAAGAGAAGGAAAGTTGAACAATAAGGTGGTCCAGAAGCCTACACTTTCACTGCTTGAATGCAAGGGCCTGCCAGCAGGATGGGTGTACATGCCATCCTGAGGCCAGTTTGCTAGATTACAGGCACAGTGGGGGCTTGGACAACCAGCAGAGCTGGGGAGTCTTGAATATCGGTGGAGGCTGCCGCCCATACCCATGACCCCACAGCAATGTCCCTCTTCAGTCCAACCACCTGCGGCCACTTTGTAGGCCAATGAAAAGCCCATGGAAACAAATGATGTGGTGCTGGTCTTTGGGAGCTCGGAATGTAAGTCTGGGTATCCAGAGAATAACAGCTGGTCAAAAGAGGAGTTCAGCAGCCCAAGCTATGGAAGTGGGAGTAGCCAGCTTCTGCTGCAGTCTCAAGTTACCGCCCGCATCTTTCTTGTGCAGACTTGGTCCCTCAGGTGTTTGAGCAGACAAGTTCGGCAGTAGCAACCTCCTCTGCCTCCGCCTCCTCCTGGGCCCCTGGGCCCCTGGGCCCCTTGCAGGTCCTTCCAGGAAAGGTTCCCATAAAATCCACCTCTGTAACCTCTTCTGCATGAAGAACTGCAACAATGGCTCCAGTGGAAGAGACAGAGCTGGCAGGCAGCCTTGTGGAGAGCTGGCTGCTGCTTCTGTGAAGCCTGAGAAACATGGGTGGCTCTGGAAGATGGATGCAGGAAGGACACTTTGGCTAATGTGCAAAAGAGTCACACATTTTACTGTTGCAATAAATGCAAAATATTGACAACCAGGCAATTAAGGAAGGAGTAGGTACATTACACACACAGCTGGGTCCTTAGGAGAATATCAGTGTTATGCAGAAATGGAAGGTGACCTTATCAGGTCACAAGATAAAAGATGACATCATTACATAACCGATTACATCATTACACAACTGTCAAGCTGCATTGATATATAACTTCCAAACCACTGAGAATTATGTCCCAGTCATGCTCACACATATCCTTAATTCTCACAGCCAGTATTCCCTTTGTTTTGCATCTCAGATTTAAGTCATTCACATGCAAAACAGTCATTAGATCTCTCCCACTCCATTAGTAAATGGAAAATGTCAAGAGATAATCAGTGAGGAGCAGGTATACCTCACACTCTCCAAAGAGACATTTTTCAGTTCTGATGATTTTCTCCGAATGACCCTCCACCTAGTCAGAGGAATTCTCTTGGCAAATGAAAAGACTAGGGTGTGCAAACTGCCCTTATGAAAAAGAAAAGGCCAGTGTAACCACAGTTCACCTCACCAAGAAAGACAGGTGTTAGGTACTCTGAGGTCTGCTCATTAGTTACCACTAAAACAAGGGGATTCGGAATGCATGCTTGAGAAGCAGCCCAGCTTTGGGCCACAGCCCTACTTTTCCGTCAAGGCTCTGTCCTATATTGTCATACCTGGAGCCTCACCTAACCAGAGTTCATCATCCAGAGCATGGGAATATGTCTTACTATCACCAAATTTCAGCCTATAATCACCCAGCAGAGTATAGAAGAACTCAATAAATGGTAACTATTATTAGCTAAGATGTCCTAGCTAATAACCACTGCAGAATGATTACTCTGCTTCTACTAAAAAAGTTGGTTCAAATCCATGAGTCACCCCACAGGAGAAAGACGTGACAATCAGCTTCCATAAATATGAACAGGCTTGGGAACACCACAGGACTGTGTCGAGTGGAATCAACTTGAAAGCAGTTTTCTGGCTTCTTATTAGCCAACTGTTGTTATCTGCCTTCATGTCGATACCTACTCAACTCTTGCTGAGTTCAAACTTCCAACCTTTCAGATGTCAAGTCAACACTTAACAGTTTCTGCCACCCAGGGTCTAATTAGCTAGCTAGTAATCATAACACAAATAGTCTGGTTTTCTTAAGGCTTTCAAGGGGTTTTCCTATCCTCCAAAAGTATCAACATAAGAATCAAAATCCAATTCAAACCCCACTTGGGCACCAATTGACTTGAAATTTAGAGTAAATCATATTACCTCCATTTCCTCAAGTATCAAATAGGACTAATATTCTGTACTAAACTTTAAAGACTTCAAAGACATGTAAAAATCAATGAGATAATACAATCGATGAGGTAAAAAAAAAACAAACCCACCACCTTTCCATTCTCCAAAGAAAAAAGGAATTTTAAAAAAACAAAACAAAACAGGGTATGGTTGTTATTAAAAAGCCACACCCAACATTATGATACACTAAAAAGAAAACACCACAAAACAACAACACCAACAAAACACCTCCTCCTACACAGTGATGGTCTTTATTCTTTCAAGAACATGAGGTTTGGCAACCTTTTAATCTGTTCACATGGACCTGCTTTGAGATAAAAGGCTGCTCCTCACAAAGTCCAGTTCAGAGGAAAGCCCATCAGGGACAAAACTCTCAGCCTTGCCTACTCTTCAGGCCTCACCTACCCAGGGCTGCTTCTCCGTGGCAGAGCCAGGAGGAATTAGGAAAGAGCTAAGTTTCCACTTAGATAAACCTGCAAGCCAGAGCCTTAGCCACAGGACAATTCAAACCATTTACTTTCTGTACTTAGTGCTGTAAAACTTTTTCTAGAGTACACACCATGCATTCTGAAAAAATGCAACACACAAACCAGGCAGAAGAGCTCCATATTTTCCTTGTTAACTATTTTCCCCCCAATTTAAATTCTAAGCCCAGAGGTCTGTGTTTCCTTTTTAACTCACCATAAAAAACTTCAGTGCAAGTATAAGAGAGCTGGAAGATGGGGATGTGAGGAGAAGTGAGGCGAGCCAATCATCATCCCAACTTAAGAAGGGAGCATACAATCAAAAATACCTAAAATTACATCATTCCCAGGTCTCCCAAACTCAAGAAAGGAAAAATTTAGTTACATTTACTGAACATCAACTGTATGCCAAGCACTATGCTAACACTTTACACACATTATCTACAAAACCCATTTAGTTCGTCATACCTAGTCAAACCCAAACCTGTTGCTGTGAGTAGATTCCAACTCAAAACGGCCCGACAGGACAGAGTAGACCTGCCCCATAGGGTTGCCAAGGCTGTGAATCTTTACAGAAGATTGCCATGTCTTTCTTGAAACCACCCCACCAATCTTTCACAGCTGAGCTCTTAACTGAACCACCAGGGCTCCTTTCTTAGCTGAAAGCATAATCAATGAATTATTACCATCACAGAAGGAGGATAAATTAAAAAAAAAAAGAATCACAACCTACTAGTCAAGCTTCAGACGTTTCCTATGTTAATGTTGTGAACATAAATACATATCTGGCTTGAGGAATCATGTGCAAGTTTGAAAGACTCTTTTAAAAAATAACCAAATCAAGTCTTCCCTAGAATTCTGGGATCAACCATCAAAATCTGCCCATTTCTGCTTTTAATACTTTTTAAAGTGTTTACAACCTGCAATCCAAGAGACTCACTCTAGGGCTGAAATAAGCAGGCTCAAATTTCTAAGCCAAGTGCATTTGACAAACAAATATGGATTTTACAATATCCTCTTAAAGGCTCTTTACAGGTGTGCTCACAGAAGAGGGCAACCACAACAATAAATCAGCATCTGTAAGGCCAGGTAATGAGAAGACAAAGCTTCCTGCTGATAGCTGCTACCTTAAGTAGGATGTCCTTCTCACTATAAAACCTAACTTATTCTCACCCCTGGGCATGAGAAAAGTCATCCTAAAAGCCTAAGCAGAAAACTGTGAGATGAGAACTAATATACCTTCATACATCCCAAAAGAAATGAGAAAAAATAAGCCCTAAAACAGCTGTCTACAACCCACCTCCATTTCTCAGAATTAGCCATCTTTGCATAAACCATCATTAATATCTCTGTTAAACATCAACATTAAAAAGACCTACCTAAGTGTGGTTTATAATCTCAGAGATACTTTATGTGTAAACAGATTCTGGATTAAAATCAGCCTAGTTGTTAGGCCCATTCTTAATGGGATGCGGTGCAGAGATTTGAGGGGCCTAATAAACAACCCCCCCCTTTCTTCAAAACAAGCAATTGTCAACGTGTTGGATGATGTGATGACCAGCAATCCATGCCAAGCTGAGATGCCAGAAACCTGTGACTCTAAGGCTGTCACTGCGTCTTTCTTACTAAAGTCAGTCAGATCCGTGCAAAGAGCTCAAGATGATTTTTTTTAAAAACCTGGAATTGCCAATGCACTACCCAGATCTCACATTGTGCTATCACCTGGTCTGGCAGTTAGAGACGGGATGGCTGTAGGGAGAATGGCTGCCATCTCCTCCGTCATAATCACCAAAAGAAAAGCGCAAAAAACATGTTGATGATCCTTATGGTCACCTACCCACAGTGACCTCAGCAAATCCACACTCAGACCAGGGATAAAGGGATAGGGTTGACCCCCCAAGAGGCAGGTAATCCATTTTATCGCAGTGCGAATGAGTCCCGAGTATCTCCAACTCTATTTGGAAGCCAAATGTCCGCCCCCCGGAGGCTGAGCTCGGGCAACAGAGCAGTGCTCAGCCCCCTCCCTCCAACCCTGGGGCCCTGGGCAAAATGAGGTCTTCGCCCCCGCGCCCCCAAAAAATGCCTCCTCGCAAAACATCTAGTGTAAGTCCCTTTCCCTCCTACTCTCTCAAGAAGCTAGAAGCCTTCTTTGACTTCCCCCAGAGTCAGCTTCCCTGGAGTACAAGGACGCGCCTGGCCAATCGGGAACGAGCGCCCAACTCCCGGGGGTCAAGGACAAGGGTCAGGCGGACCAGGGAAGCCCGATGGGGTGGGGGGCTTCCTCCAGGCTCTACTGCCCCGGGAAGCAAAGGGCTGGAAGGGGCCGCCAGAAGGAGGCGCCAAGCGCCATTGCGCGCCCCGAGCCCTCCAAGCGCCTGGGCAAAAGGTTAACAGCCACATGCCCAGGCACAGTGATCACCGACTACAGACCACCCTCCTGCGCCCCGGAAACTCTGAGTTCGGGGTGTGGATGGGATGCAGCTCCCCGAGACGGTTGGGGTCGGTCTAGCTCCCGGTGCTGGGTCCTCACCTCCACCTCATGCTTATGCTGGTGTGTGCCCACGGCACCGGCGTCCCCGTAGCCGTCCTGTGCCGCCGAGCCCTGTTCCAGGCTCCCGCAGTCCCACGGCCCCAGAGTGCCAGCCTGCTGCGTCTAGGGCAAGCAACAGCGGCAGCAGCGGCCGCAGCGGGAGTACAAGCAGCGGCGCCGCCGCCGGTGGCTGGGCGGACACATGTGAGGGCGGGGGCTTGCGGCCCTCCAGGCTCAACCATTGAACCCCAGCCTAGGGGGAAAGTAAACCTAGTGCGCCTCTGGAAATGACACGTGGTTCCCACCTTCAGGGTTCTCTTTGATACTTAAAGGCCCAAATCTTACAATAATCTTGTGTGTTACAAAGGGTAAAGAAACGAGCTGTCGCCACGCCCTACATCCTCTGTACTCCCCTCGTACCTTATCTATGGTACGTTCCTGAAAGTCTATTAGGAGTACGAGAGGGAAGAGTTGATTGGTTGAAAATCTTTGAAGGGGGCGAGAAGCCACACGAAATGGCCAATGGAGAATCACGGTGGGCATATCAAAGTCGTCCAGATGGGCAAAAGAGAGAATGTGCTTAAAGGGGACTTGCTTGTTGCGTTCAATAGATGCTACAAAAAAAAAAACAAACCGCAATTTTTAAATTATCCTACCCAGATGAGAAACAAAGAGATTAGAGAATCCTAAAGTTTTGGCAGGAGGGAGCTAAGAGAAAATAGAGAATTGAATCAGATATAGCTGTATGACCTTGGGAAGGTGACTACCTTCTGCCTCAGTTTCCTTATCTATGAAATGAGGACATTGGACGAGAGTTGATTTCTATCCGCTGACTCTTCCAACATTCGTATGTTTTGATTTGATGATCGTTTGCATGTGGTTAGCAATATTTGCATTCTCAATTGGAGGGAAATATTCCATAATAAAGAAGCTTCATGGTGCTCAACGTCAAGAAAACAACGATTCTCACCACTGGACTAATTGGCAGCATCATGATAGATGGAGAAGAGATAGACTGCTGACAGCTTTTGGGACCAGCAGCCAGGAAATCGAAAGGCGAGTTGCATTGGGGAAATCTGCTGTCAGGAATCTCTGCGGAGAACTGAAAAACAATGATGTCAGTCTAGAGACTTAATTGTACATGATCCTGGCCATGGTCTTCACAATTATATCACTAAGGATGACAGAAGAAGAATCTATACCTTTGAGTTGTGATGCCGGAGAAGTGCAGGTTTTTGCAGGAGAGGGTGAAACCAGGCTGCTCCTTGGAGGCAAGGATTTGGAAGCTCCATCTGACATACTTTGCTCATGTTTTCAGGAGGGATTGGTCCTTGGAGAAGTCCATCATGCTTGGAAGGGTGGAGGGACAACACAAGAGAGGAAGACCCTAGCTGAGATTGATTGACTCAGTGACTGGTTAATGAGGGTAGGTACATTGGAGACAAGGAAATTGGCTCAAAATAGAACAGGGTTTAGAGTAGTTGTACAGGTCGCTGTAAGTTGCAAGCGACTGGATGACACATGACAACAATGACAACTAACAACAACAGTCTATGAAAACAGCTTGCCAGGTCTTTCTTCTACAGCACTATTTGGTGGTCCAGCTTGCCAGCGTCTAAATTAGTTGTTGTTATGTGCCTTCAAGTGGACTCATAGCGACCCTATGAACAAGAGACCTGTCCTATGCTGTGTCGTCCTTATCTTCTCTGATATACTTGATCTCATAGCTGCAGGAACTGTGTTAATCCATCTTGAAGACAAACTCCATTTATGCCACAACAGACCCTCCCACAATGCGGTACTATTTCTTTAGAACCTATTTCTTAAGAACCTAATGCAGCCACATAAATGAGATAATATCAAATAATTGTATCATGTTGTATGCTGTATAGCTAAAGCTTTATGAACTTTTAAAGCTCTCATATCATTTTAACCTCAAAGCACCATGTGAGGAAGGTTAGGAGCAGTTTGTTTACAGATGAGGAAGGAAACTATGGCTCAGAGAGGCTGACCAAATTGGCTAAGGTTGCAAGGCTGGTAAATAATAGAGTTGGCTTTTCCAAGTTGTACATTCTTTCCACTGCAACCCCTGCCCCCAGAGTGAGCACAACCTTTTTACATGTAGCAACTAGAGAACAATTATGAAGAGCAAAGAAACAAATATAAAATAGCAAAAGTCATACCATGGAGTGTCCAGGGAGGATGGTGCAAGAAGTTCTCTTAGTGGGCAGAAGACAAAAGAGAAGAACACTATGTATATTTCTCTTCATCAGTTTTGTTGTTTATATTGTGCCAATGAGATCACAGTCTTGGACACATCTGGTAAATTTAATATCAAAGGACAGCAAAAACTGTCCCGCTCCCCCCACTCCACTGCCCAGAATGATTAGAGAAAGAATCAGCCTGTTGCCTATCTGAAAGGGGTCCTATGCGTGGTGCTGCTGCCCACCAGTTGGGGGAAGATTCTCTGTAGCAAAATATCTTACTATACTAATAGTTACATATACTTCAACCCTGGGCTAACGATGTCACTCTTTATAAACTGCTTAAGTCCCCACAGGGATGGATATGCCAGCAAGTGGTATGAAAATCAGTAAATTTTCAATATTGATTAAGAAGCCTGAACAAAGTAATTCTGAAGCCAATATCTTTGAGTTGCTCTTTGGCTGGCCCAGCCCTAGTCAGTCCACAAGAGCTCTCCTGTCTTGTCCTATCCCCAGACAGCTGTAAAATATTTCTACATACATGAAGGCTTTATTTATGCAGACACTTATTAGTCTATTAATAGGTAAAAGGATAAACAAAATGTGATATATACACATACAATTAATACTATTCAGCCATAAAGAGAAAGGAAGTTCTGATATCTGCTGCAACGTGGATGAACCTTGAAAACATGACTGTCACCTGAAAGACTGGCAGTTCAGATCCACCAGCTGCTCCTTGGGAGAAAGATGTGTCAGTAGATTCATAGCCTTGGAAATCCTATGGAACAGGCCTGTTTTGTCCCACCTGACTACAATTTTGAGTCGGAATAGACTCAAAAGCAGTGGGTTTGGGACTAGAGTAAGTCAAGATAGATATGGAAGCAAAGATGATGTCCTTGTGATTTTTCATGTAATGCCATCATGTGCCAAAGAAGAGAGTAGCAAGCTTGCCTTGTCTTTTTCAGCTGATATTATTGGTTTGGGTTTTGGTTGGTGTTATTAGGTGCAATTGAGTTGACAACGACTCACAGTGACCCAAGTCATTCAGAACAACAGATCTGAACGTTGCCCTATCCTGTCAAGCCCACTGTTGTAGTCATTGTGCCAATCTTCTTTTCTTTCTCTGACCTTCTTCCTTTTGCAGCATGATGCCTTTTTCCAACAACTGGACCCTGTTGACAACATGTCCAAAATATGTGAGATAAATTTCACATCCTTGCCTCTAAGGAACACTCTGATTGCACTTCCTCCAAAACAGACTAATTTCTTGTTTGGGTAGTCCATTCAGTATTCTCCAACATCACGATTCAAAAACACTGATTTTTCTTCTGTCATCCTGATTTATTCTCCAACTTTCAGTTGCATTGTCATTTTTGTTGGAACGGAATCATACCACTAGGCCAGGTGACCTCGTGGTCAGAAGCTGTGCTGCAACCACAAAAGCATGCAGATCAAATCCACCAGCTGCACGGTGAGAGAAGCATGGGAAATCTCCTCCCATGCAATTTACTGCCTCTAAAAACCTGCTGGAGTGTCAGCTATGAGTTGGTTCTGACTCAACAACACACAACAACATGGTTTGTTAAACGGAAATTCCTGCCCTTCAGCATTTTAGAGACATCCTTAACAGCAGATATTCCCATTGCAATATGACTTTTTATTTCTTAACTACTCTTGCTATGAGTATTGATTTTAGATAGAAATAAAATTAAATCCTTTGCAATTGAGTATAATTTATGGATCAAAACAAAATTAAATCATCTGCAATTTCCATCTTTTCTCCATTTATCTTAATGTTGTCTATTGGTCCAGTGTTAAGCATTTTGTTTTCTTGATGTTGAGATGTAATTTATATTGAAGGCTGTAGTCTTTGATCTTCTGCAGCAAGTGTTTCAAATCCTTTTCACTTTCAGCAAAGTTGTGTAATCTGCTTTGATTAGTCATCTTCCAATCCTGATGCCGCATTCTACTTGATATAGTTCAGCTTCTCGAATGATTTGTTCAGTAAATGGTATGGAGAAAAGATACAACCCTGACTCATGACATTCCTGATTTTGAACCAGGCAGTGCTTCCTTGTTCTGTTTGGAGAACTCCTTCTTGGTTTTGTATGGGTACAGTTAAGTGTTCTGGGATTCCCATTCTTCTTAATGATATCCATAATTTGTTATTATCCACACAGTCAAATATCTTTGAATAGTCAATAAAACACAAGTAAATATCTTTCGGGTATTCTTTCCTTTCAGCCAAGATCCATCTGACATCAGCAATGATATTCCTCATTCCTAGGTCTCATCTGAATCCAGCTTTAATTTCTGGGATTTCTCTGTGGATGTACTGTTCTAGCCAGTTTTAATAATCTTCAGCACAAGAAGCTGCACTGCAATATGGAAGGCGCATGCTTCAAAACCACCAGATGCTTCACTGAAGGAGGAGGGGCAATCTCCTCATGTGCCATTTGGATCCAAGTCAACGGCACACAACAACAACAAAAATCTTCAGCAAGATTTTACTTGTATATGACATTAATTATATGTATTGTTTGATGATTTCCACATTTTTTTGCATCACCTCTTTGGGGAATGTTGTTGGGTCATTGAGTACTATCGAGTGAGAACTGACCTATAACTGACCCTCAGGCAGGTTTTTAGAGGCAGTAAATTGAATGGGAGGAGATTGTCCTTCTTTCTCCTCTGAATTTGAACTGCCTGTCTTCGGGACTGCAGTGAAGTTTCTTACTACCAGGCCACTAAAGCTCCCTTGGGGGTGGGGGGAGACATCAGCTTTTGTAATTATTAATACACTTTATTCTCTATGCATTTGCCTACTTCATATATTTCATAAAAATTGTATCATCTAATGTTTACCCTAGTGTGCCTGGTTTCTGTCTTATATCATTCAGTATGTTTCTCTCTCTCTCTCTCTCTCGATAGTGATGTCCATCAGGACCAGCACAAAATCACCACACACAAGTGGGGCCTGCTGAGAAAGCAAGTCCTGATGTTGCATCGTGTCCAAACATCTGACACCCATCTTTTAATTTACTTAGAATATTGTTATAATATGATAAGACCACCATGATGAGTTGGTGAACTTCTTCGTGAGGTAGTCATGAGGGAGGAAAAGAATGGTTTGGTATAAGTTCAATTCTTGGGATATATTAATTGTCATATGGACGTACATGAGAACTTAAAGGAATGGCCCACATTTATTGCCATGAGGCACTATATAAAGACATGAGGACATAAAAGGCTTGATATACTTGCTTACCTTCTATAGTGAAAACCTAGTTTGGAGACAATCTGATCATCTATAGGAAAACTGGGGGCTCATTTGAATTGAGATGTCTCAGAGCTGGAAGATACCATCATTGCATTCTTCTAGAGTTTATCCCTCGGTTAATTATCTCATAGTGGAGTCCAGTAAATAGAAATCTTTTCATTTTGAACCAATTTGCCAGTTTACATTCTGCTACAAGAGAGGAATTAAGAAGAAATGTGACAAAATTGCAAGTCAACTCCTGCCTCAATTTTTCGTAATACAAGGGCAACAACTTGAGAGATGTTCCCCCTGATGTATTTATTGTAGGAGCCTTTTTCTATGTAGTAAAAGCTGACAAAACAAGATGACACCTACAGAAGAAATCTCTTGTGCCTAAATTTATTATGAAATGGAATCTAGAACCACTACACTATAATTACCACCCAAACATAGATGATCCTAGAATCCTGCTGTCACTTGATCTAGACTCTTCCTCAAGCCAACTCAGACTGAGCTCTTGAAGTCTCCAGAAGAAAGCAAATCTTGCCAACAGCTTTTTTGGGCTTTTATCTTTACATGCTGCCATGTTTAAAAGCACTTTGCCAACAATGACAATGTATGTGTGTTTATTTCCCTCATGCCTGTTATGCAAGAGAGGAGCTCTCAGTGAGATTGTAGTGAAGGCATTTCACTGTTAACCAAATGCTCAGCAATTGGAAGCACCACCTACTGCAGGGGAGAGAAAGACAAAGCAAGGAAATTTCATAAAGATTTATAGCTTTGGAAACTGTCTGGGACAGGTATACTCACTCTGTCCCAAATGGTAGCGATGTGTCATAATGGACTCAAAGGCACAGGACTGGATTTTTCAGTTCTGCATGACCTAGACTTCAAGTTTCTGTGCTCACTAAATACTGTACATCTGTAGAATGAAAAGAAGTGAACTCACTTGGGCAATTAGTTTCTTTCATACTGACGAGGGGAGGAAACTATCAGTCCTCTACCTCTACCTTCTTCAGCTGCTCACCACATTGTTCTTAAAAAGTCAGACATCAGCTTTCATCTTGAATGTGACAAAGGTCAAGTTCAACCCAATGGATTATACAGTAAAACTCAAGTAAAACAGAACCTCTGTAAGGTAGTAAGTAGAAACTTATCGGAGAAGGAAACTCACATTATTTCCAACAAACGAAGTTATAAAGTGTGAGACTGCATCCTGCCAAAGCTGGAAAACTTGTCCAAACAAGAAAAACACAGAAGTTCTTGGCTTCCACATGTCTCACTCACAGTATTGGAATATAACTGACTCGACACAGCCTTGTTTTCAATCACAACAAAAAGAGGCAAAAAGAGGGAAGGGAGTGAAGGAAGGAGAGAAGAGATCACATATGATAATGCATATCTATAGTTCTCACTCATTGCTGTCTAGTTGACACCGACTCATAGCTGACCCTCCACTGAATTTCTGAGGCTGTAAATCGCAAGGGAGACCACTCAACTTTCTACCACAGAGCCATCAGTGACTTTGAACTGCTGCACAGCCCCCTACAGACTACACCAATAGAGTTCCCAATGCACGTGTAGGAAGTAGACTAGAAGAAGCCCTGGTAATAGCTCAGAATGGAACTAACACATTTAAAGTCACTGACATGCAAATTGGCCTTTTCAGATTTAAGAGAAGAACACAAGAAAGCGGAATAGCTTTTTTTGTGACAAAGGAAAAGATGTCAGGTATTCTTGGTCAGGCATTTAGTAATGACATATTCAGGCTTCTAAATTCTTTTCTTTGCTCCCCTTTGAGGTTCTGTGAACTTGCACTTTATTTTAGCCTCTCATGCATTTTCATTGATTCCTCCCGGGTGGCACTCTTCTGGGTGCTGAGAGCCATATCGAGATCAGTTAGACATAGGGTCTGACCTCAGAGCTGACAATAGAGCAGGGAAAGATTTGGGAATATGAAAGATTCTGCAATGTGGTGAATACTATCTCATGAGAGTGAGAAAACTTCTATCTAAGAGACTGGGACAGATATATGGAGGAAGGGGTATTTGAGTGATTCCTCAAAGGAGAGGTAGGACTTCATTGTGTGGACAATGAAGTGGGTGTTCTGAGGAAGTGAACCTCCTTCTTTCTAGTCCTCATTCCAACTATAAAGAACATAGCTTGTACCCTTCTTTTAAAGGGGTCACAGCTCCAGGGGCCAGAACGGTAGAAGGCTAGAAAGAAAGGACATTTGAAAGGTAAACACTAGCACTTTATCATCTGGGTGGGTCAAGATGAGTGAGGCTTAGGGTGTTTTAGAATAATCTTTTGTTTTATTTATATTTCTTCATTTTGATAAGGGTTAAAGTTTGAAACATGAATTGCCTTTGAAATAAAATGAGAAAAATAAAAAAAAATAGATACAAACAGCTGTCCACCCCACCAAAATAGGAAAGGAAATGGGAAGAATTTCCATGTCTCTCCCAGCTTTGGTTGTGCTTTGGATTCTCTGCCCACCTTCCACGATCACAGGTCAGGAGTGAGCACTGCCAATGTTTGGTCCTGTTTGGAAACCCACCCTCCATGTATTAACAATAGCAGCACCATCTATGTCTTCAGAGCTGCCCTTCAGGGAGATTATTACAGCAAAATCAATTACTTTCATTATCACTGCTCTAACTGACAGATATGATGGCAAAGAGATAAAGCCCTTAAGACAGACCTCTTGAGTCAGGTGTCCGTAACCTTATCAAGACGAGACTCATACCCATTGCCATCCAGTCAGTTCTGACCCTCCGTGGGTTTCCAAAGCTGTGAATTATAACAGGGCGGGGCTGAGGAGGGGCGGAGGGATAGACTGTCCATCTTTCTTCCTCAGAACCACTGATGGTTTGAAACTGCTGAAGAAGTGAAGCTTTTGCCTGTGCAACTCACTATGGATTAAGTTACTAGAGCTCTGTTGAAAGAGAAGTTACTTTTATTTCCTGAAAATTTTGCATTGCTGACAGTGAAAATGAAAGTCTTAAGGAGAGCATGTCAGCCTAATGGCAAGAAGCTGCGCTACAATCCCAAAGGCACACAGTTCTAATCCACCTGCTCCTCAGGAGAAGGATAGCAATCTCCTCCCTTGCGATTAACTGCCTCTGAAAACCTGCCAGAGGGTCAACTATGGGTCAGTTCCAACTTGATGGTGCACAGCAACAAGAAGAGCATGAGGGCAGAGGACAGCTGACAATCATCAGTTAGTAAAGCAAAGGCACAGATACCATGACTGACTTCACTATCTGGGCTGCTGTGCTGATACTGTGCTCAGATGTCTTAGGATTTGCTCTTACTCATGACAGCCTTTTAAGTTTATGCTTAAATCCATCATTGCAGCCGCTGTGTATCTGCAGGCACTATATGGGACAATAGTCTGTTGTGGTGCATAGGGTTTCATTGGCTGATTTTGAAAGTGGATAGCCAGGCATTTATTCTAAGTATTAGTTTGGAAGCTCTGTTGAACCTAGTCCTCCACAGATGATCGGACTGACATTTTAAATATAGATGGCATGTTTTCAACACCATAGCAATACACAAATTGCAACAATAAAAATTAGCCTAGAATTCTACCACAAAATGTGAACTTCTCTACCAGCATGCCATGAATGGATGCTGCATATTGATGCCCTTAGCTCTCAGTGCTGCCTGAGTGCTAAGGGCCAGTTCATCCCAGATGCTAGTTCATCTAACAGAACTGTTGAAGGCTGATGGAGATAATGGATTGTGAACCATTTGCTTAACAAACATTAAGGGAGCTCTGGTGGCCTAGTGGTAAGGAGTTACACTGCCAATCCAAAGGCACAAAGTTCAAATCCACCAGTTGCTCTGTGGGAGAAAGATGTCAATCTCCTCCCATGTGATTTATTCCCTCTGAAAACCCCCTGGAGGGTCATCTATGAGTCAGTTCTGACTCAAAAGCACAACCAGTACAATAATAAATGTTAACACTCTACTTCCAGAAATTAAAAATATCTGTCTCATCAGTCACCATAGAGTTGATTCTGACTCACAGTGATCATCACATAGGATTTCTAATTTTATAAAGTAGACCGACACATCTCTCTTCCACAGAAGGAAATGAACTACTGCTCTTTTGATTAGCCACCAAGCACTTAGTCAATGTACAACTAGATCTCCTTTCCTGCTGTGTAGTAACTAAACAAGATAATTCACACTTGGTTTAGTTCAAAGATTACTGGTTCTGAGTGTCTCATACAGAGAGCAATGTTTAAGGGTGTTTCCCTGCATATCTTTGGCTCTCCCCGACGGCTCTTTTTACCTTTTAACACTTGAGTATGTTCTGGCGTTGGCCTGTGGAAGTTCTACCAGAATATGGAAACACTTGTAAAAAGAGGATAAGGTATATGTCAACATATATCTAATCTAAATTTTCTACCTCACATGCCTTTGGAGAAGAGTAAGGTTTTTTCATTCCTCTTAAGAGCCATGAGAATGAGGCAGAGACACCAAATGTTTATTTTGAAGTTACACAGCAAACCAAAGGTTAAAGAGAACCCAGGAATTACATACAAGGCCATCTGATCTGAAAATACCAGCATCTGGAAGAATGAGAACAGGTTTTCCAAGTTGTTGGTTTTGTTCCTGCCCCCACCTTCTCCCACTTCTTTCTTTCCCACTTCAAAAGGAGAAACTCTGAGTGTAAACAACCACATGAGGAACATTTCAAAGAAAGTTCTTTCACAGAGCCCTGACATAATATACTTTGTCTTCCCCCTAAGAGCTGTGGCCCTCCCTCTTAGGATGGTCTCATCTCCTTTTCATAGGGAAATAAAGTCTCCAAAAATGTGTCTCCTATGGAAATATTAGCTGGAAAAATTAGTGCCGGCTTAAAATACACCTAAAAAGAAAATGTTATTTGCACTAAGATTACTGATGCTGCTTCAGAGATGGATTCAAATCTTCCCCGGAGAAGTGATTGTGGAAAACTATAATAAAAAGTCTATTCACAGATATTGAAGCTTAAACTAGAAGCTTTAAAAAAGTGGAGAAGGAGGCCAGGTACAACAATAGTAACAGAATTTTGCTGTTTTCTGAAGTTTTGTATTTTTTAAATGGAGTGTGCTGAATATCTATTATTTTTGTTCTAAAAACTGCAGAACCTGGAAAAGCTGTTGCTACTATTGGTGTATAACACACTGTGATTCATCTTTTTAATATAAATACACACACACACACACACACATAATTTGAATTTTGGAAACTTTAGCTGTGCTATCAATTTTGGAAAAAGTATCCCAGTTGTATCATGCTGAGTAGGAATTGTATAGAAATTAACAGCCATAATGGTCTAGAAATGTTAAACTTAATATTCTTGTCCATTTGTACAGGAATAATGCGCTGTATTAAATATGTAAGGTATTATCTACATGGGTTTGGTTACAGAAGCTAATAAAGTATTCTATTCTTAAAATCCAACACCTATAACTCATTATTTTAGTGCTGGCCCATTGGTATTTTGTCTCCCACATGCATAGAGATTATTTAAAGCCACAAACACATTGTGCATGCAATCTTGTCCTCTGCTATTGTCCATTTGTCATCAATCTTTTCAATGTTTGTTTATACAGCTTTTGTTGTGAATGAGAAATATTTCATTTTGTTGACGTTTCACACTTTGCAAAGTCATCCCTTTAATGTTGTGCATTTCAGCTTTTTCTACTTTTTTTCCTCTTAGAATCAACAGAGTTGAGCATTCTTGTCATACATTTGGAATTTTCAAAATCTTTGTTGAATAATCTTATTGGAAAATTTCCTACTTTAGTGCCTTTATGCCTCTTCATGTGCAAAATTGCATTGCATTTTTCTAAAATTTTATGAATTTACAATGCAACCAGGTCCCTGGGTGATATCCAACTAGTTTTCACTCAACTGCTTACCTAAAAGTTGGTGATTTGAACTCATCCTGGGGAGCTCTGGAAGTGTGGTCTGTAGGGAGTTGTGAAGCTGACCTAAAGGCCTACTCTTTCTGGCAGTTCAAATCCACCAGCAGCTGCATGGGCAATCTCCTCCTGTGAGATTTACTGCCACAGAAGCCTACTAGAGGATCAACTATGAGTATGTTTCAACTCAAACAGCTAAGAAAATCCTGTGAAACAATTCTACAATGAACACGTGAGTGAGGGCAAAATCAACTCCACAGCCCTGGGTTTGATTTGTTTGTTTGATAAGGCAACAAACAATTCAATTTTATTGCAACCTTAACTACAGAGCTTTTTTTTTTTTAATGGAAATTTTCAAAAATTAGTAAAACCTACTAATTGGGGGCAAAAAAATTTGGCAATACCATCTCAGACAAGAGTCTCATAACGGAAGTTTATAGACTACTTCTGGGCCTCCACAAGAAAAAGGCTAATAGCCCAATTAAAAAATGGGCAAAGGACATGGAAAGAATTTTCACAGAGGGAGATATTTAAATGGCCAACAGACATATGAAGAAATGCTCCAAGTCACTAACAATAAGAAAGATGCAAATCAAAACCACAATGAGATATCTTATCACTCCAGTAGCAGTGGCAAAGTTTAACAGGACAACAAGTAATAAATGTTGGAGAGGATGTGGCAAGATAGGAACTCTTATACACTGTTGGTGGGATTATAAAACGGTACAACCACTCTGGAAGGCAGTTTGGTGCTTCCTTAAAAAGCTGAACATAGAAATTCCATATGACCCAGCTATTCCATTGCTTGAAATATACCCCAAGAAAATGAGAACTGAGGCTCAAATGGAAACTTGTACAACAATGTTCATAGCAGCATTATTCACCATTGCAAGAACATGGAAATGGCCCAGATGTCCAACCACAAAAGAATAGATTGAGAAGTCATTGTACATTTACACAATGGAATACTATGCAACATTCAGGAGCAATGATTTTGTAAATTACTACCTAACTTGGGAGGGCCTGGGGAGCATGATGCTGAGTGAAATAACTCAGTCCCACAAGGACAAATACTGTATAAAACCATTACTGTAGAATGAGTATGAGGGTCCAAGGTGGGGGAGGGTGGAAGCAGAGGGGTGAGGACGAGTTGGGGTGGGTGGGATGTTAATCATAGGGTTACACAATCTGATGCGTGGGGAGGTGTGTGAAGGAAATGGGAAGGATCTTTTGTGAAAAACAATGTATGCAAACTTTGTAAATAAATCAGTATACAATTTTTTAAAAAACCTAGTAAAACTGATAATTAACAAAGTATTGCTAAAATTTGCTCTTACAATAAACTATGTATACAAGAATATTCCATGTGGTGGTGGTGTTGTAGATTGCTGTAGAGTCTAGCATAACTCACAGTGATCCTATAAACAAAAGGCCTGAATCCTTTCTATAACTATCATTGTTTCTCCAAGTTCAGAGAGTTTCCAGAGGCATGTGGTTTAAGAAGTGGATGCCACTCCTGCTTCCACATTCTGTGTGTGTGCTATGAAGTATGGATCTTGTATTCTATGTGTACATGAATATAAAATCCATACTTTATACCACACAAAAACTAAAGAAAAAGGGGTTAAGGACTTGGTAGTGCAAGCAAAACCCACAAAATTCTTAGAAGAAAAAGAAGGTACAATTTTGTCAAACCTAGCTTTTAATGATTGTCTTACATAATTAAAAAAGCAAAATCAGTAAAGGACAAAATAAACAAATAAGTCCTCATAAGTATTAAAAATCTTTGTGAATCAAAAAACTTTTCTAAAAATCAAAAAGACAAGTTACTGATAAGGAGAATATCCTTGGAAGTCATACATTTGATTCAAACACTCAATTCATTGCTGTGGCATCAGAAAGAGGTTGCCCATCTTTTTCCTAAGGAGCCACTAGTGGGTTTGAACTGCCAGAGAGAGGGGTGCAGCACAGCTCCTTATGGACTAGGCTACCGGGAAGCTAATAATCAAAATAGATATACATTTTAACAATAAAAAGCGAAATCATCATAAAATTGGTTGACCTTTCACTAAAGAAAAAAGAATGGCCTTTCACCAATTCAAATGGTCACCAAACACATGACAAGATGTTCAGCATCATTAGCCATTCACTGCCATTGAATTAAGTTCCAGCCCATAATGACCCTTCATTGGGTTTCCAAGACTGTCAGCCTTTCTAGGGATAGACTGCCCATCTTTCTCCCAAAGAACAGCTAGTGGATTTGAACTGCCACACATTATGTCTTACATCACCAGGGATCCTTCATTAGTCATCAGAAAGAAGCAAATTAAAACTACAACGAGATAGTATTCCATTCCCAGTAGGACTTCACCAACTGTTCCATGGGACCAAGTTGGGCAATCTCGCCCTGTGCAATTTATTGCCTCTGAAAAACTGCTGGAGGGTCAGCTATGGGTTGGTTCTGACTTGACTGTACACAATAATAACAACAACAGGATGACTATGCTTCCTGAAAATGGAAATTACTTGAAACTTGCTGATGAAGCATTTCATATGGAATACATCTCAAAATCAAGAAAACAAAAGTCATCACAACTGGACCATTAAACAAAATCATGATAAATGGAGAAAAGATCAAAATAGTCAAGGGTTTTATTTTACTTGGATGCACAATCAATACCCATGGAAACAGAAGCCAAGAAACCAAATGATGCATTGCCTTGGACAAATCTGCTATAAAAGTCCTCTTCAAAGCACTAACCAGCAAAGATGCAATTTTGAGGACTAAGGTTCACCTGATCCAAGCCATGGAATTTTTCAATCACCTTAGATGCATTTGAAAGTTGGATAGTTAATAAGTAAGACTAAATAACAATTGATATCTTTGAATTGTAGTTGGCCACAAATATTGACTATATCATGAACTATCAAGAGAACAAATACATCTGCCTTGGAAGAAGTCCAAGCTAGAACATTTCTTAGAGACAAGCTTGGCAAAATTTCACCAAACATACTTTGGACATGCTATGAGGAGAGGTCAATTCCCAGAGAAAGGCATCATGTTGAGAAAATAGAAGGTCAGCTAAAAGAAGATCCTCAATGAGATGGATTGACACAGTGGCTAGAACAAGAGGTTTAACTACAGTGGCAACTGTGAGGATGATGCACGACCGGGCGGTATTTCTTTCTGCTGCACATAGAGTTTCTATGAGTTAAAAGCAGCTTGAAGGCATCTCACAAAAACAGAATTGCTAAGATTGAAAACATAGCAAAACCATGAAGATAACATATGTTGGCAAGGATGTGGGGAAATTGCTACCCTTCTGCATTGCTAGTGGGAATGCAAAATGGTAGTCATCATGGAAAACAGTGTGGCTGTGCCTACAAAATGAAAAAAAAAAAAAGAATTATTGTAAGACCCAGGAATTCCACTCATATGTATATGCACTAAGGACTTGAAAGCAGAGACTCCAGCTTAGACTTGCATACCAATTTTCACTGGAGTACTATTCACAAAAATAAAAAGATAGAGACCACATAAATAACCACATATGGATGAATGGATAAACAAAATGTAGTACATAAATACAATGATATTACTCAGTAGGAGAAATGAAGTATTAATACATGTTACAGTATACATGGAGCTGGGACACATTACACTTAGCGAAATAAAGCAACCACAAAAAGAAAAATACTGTATGATATCACTCAACTTAAAAGGCAAGGGAAAGCAAAAGTATAGAAAACAAAGTTTTTTAGTAGTTACCAAGGGTGGAAAAGAGAAGGAAAGGGGAATTAAAGATGATTGAAAAATGACATTGATTAATAAGAGTAGGGTGGCATACTACACTGCACGCAGGAGCAATGATTTTGTAAATTACTATCTAACTTGGTAGGGCCTGGAGAGCATTATGCTAAGTGAACTAACTCAGTCTCATAAGGACAAATACTGTATAAGACCATTACTGTAGAACAAGTATGAGGATCCAAGGGTGAGGGGGACAGAGGAGTAAGGATGGGCAGTAGGGGAGTTAATCATAGGGTCGCACAATTTGATGGCGGGTGGTGAAGGAAACAGGAAAGATCTGGTGTGGAAAACAGTGTATATGAACTTTGTAAATAAACCAGTATAAAATTTAAAAAAAACCCTACAACAAACAATTGAGTATTTATACCTAAAGAGCAACAACAAAAGAGTAATTGGAGAAAATTATATTTACAATAACAAGAACAGTAAGTTATAGTTACGTTACTGTTGTTGGGTACCATTGAGTCAGAAACGACTCTCCTGTGAGTTTTCAGAGGCAGATAATCACACAGGAGGAAATTGCCCATCTTTTTCCCACAGAGCATCTGATAGATTTGAAATGCATGCCTTTAGGATTGCGGCGCAGCTTTTTACCTCTAGGACACCAGAGCTACCCAAGTTATAGTTATATTTACAAGAACAAGTTATATTTACAACAACAACAAGTAAGTGATAGTTATATTTACAACAATAGCAAAAAGAGTAAGTCCAGGAAGCTCTGGTGGCCTAGTGGCAAGAAGCTGCGCTGTAATCCCAAAGGCCTACTGTTCGAATTCACCAGATGCTCCACTGGAGAAGGAGGGGTAATCTCCTCCTGTGCTAGTTAGATCTGATTCAATGGTACACAACAAGGAAAAAAAAGAAAGGAAAAAGTAAATGCAAAGGCTGCTAATATACAGCTAAACCTAAATCGCTAAAAGGGATTTAGTTTCTTTGGAGATTTAAGTTCATGCTTTCATGGGACATCTCAGTTAATTGGTCTAATGTAACATGCTTTGTTCTAGCTCATTGTTCTCTGTGTGGTGCCTGGAGTCTTACAAGTAAAATCAAAGGAAGTTATGAAATATGTTGGCAATTGCCTCCATGAACAACTGTCTCTTTTGCCATGAGACCGGAAGAACTGAGAAGTACCTGGCTACCACTATGGATCATTACAATCAAAGATTCTATAGAAGATGCTGATGGGGGGATGGGAGTGCAGAACAGAATTTTGATGGCTTCCTGAAGTTATGAAGGTTGGGTGAATTCCTAAACTATTGCTCTGAGATAATCTTTAGAAAAAGGCAATCTGGTTCATTCTGGTTTGATCCCCTACTGAGAATTTGCATTTCCACCCCAGATAGACTGAGTCAGAATCAGAATCTGCTCAGTATATCTGACGTGAACGTACAAATTTCCAGCAGGGGAGTGAACTGAAACATGCCGGTGAAACTCTGCTTAACATATTTTTCCATAAACCAGAAATATCCCCTTCAGTGTTCTTAATGACAGACAAGGTTTTACTTAACTAAGGAAAAATGTCTGCCTTAAGGTTTATGCTCTTTTATCCCTCTCCCTCCTTTTTGTATACGGTTGAGTTAGATCCAACTACCACAGGAGGAGTTTGCCCCTCCTTATCCAATGAAGCATCTAGTGGACTTGAACTGCAGGACTTCGGAATTGCAGTGCAGCTTCTTGCCACTAGGCCACCAGAGCTCCCTAAGCCTCATGCTCTCGTGCTCTTTTAAACACTTTTATGTTGTTGTTGATTGCATTTGAGTTGAGGACGACTCATAGCGACCCTATGAACAAAAGTCCTGAAGCTCCTCTACAACTATTGACATTTATTAAAGTTCATAGAGTTTCTGGAGGCATGTTGTTTAGGAAGTGGATGCCACTCCTGCTTCCAAACCTGTCATAGTTATGTTATTGTTGTTATGTGTCATTGAGTCACCTGTGATGCTTAGTGACCCTATGTACAGCAGCTCTGAACCCTTCCCTATCCTGAGCCAGTCTCACTAATTCCAACACACCAGTTACTGTATCAATCCCTTTCATCTGAAGTCTCCCTCTCCTGCGCTGTCCTTCCACTCTTGTGAGCATGATGTCCTTCTCAATGGACTGATCTCTCCTGGCCACGTGCCCAAAGTAAGTGAGGCAGAGCTTCAAAATCCTAACCTCCAAGGAAAGACTTGGTTTCACCCTCTCCAAGACAGACCTATTTGTTTTCTTGGCAGTCCATGCTATGTTCAAGACTCTTCTCCAGCACCACAACTTGAGCGCATCTATTCTTCTTCTGTCATCTTAGTCATTGTCTAACTCTGGCATCAACAATTTGAAAGTTTAAAGAGGAACCTTTGAAGGCAATGCGTTTATGCTAATGGAGAAACAACTCAGAAAAGGAGGATGAGAACATTATGTTATCTGAAGAATATAATCAGTCATTAAATAGTACGTAGAGAAACTATTGAATTGGTATATGTTTTGCTGCATATAATCTAAGTAGCAACAAGTTGTTAGGTGTGGTCGAGTCGAGTATGACTCATAGCAACACTATGAACAAAAAATCTGAACCCTGCTCTGTCCTGGGCTATCCTCACAAGTATTGACACTCAAGAACCCACTGCAGCAGTCACCATGTCACTTCACCTAGTTAAGGGTCTTCTTCTCCTTCACAAAAAACCCATAAAGAATGAAGCCAGAGAAAGAATAATAATAATTTACACCTTTGATTACTATTGATGATTAACATATATTTATGCATTTGCTCATTACATTTCCTTATATGTGTGAATTTTTCCTTCATGTTGTTTTGTAACATCCTGTCGGAACTGACCCATAGCTGACCTTCTAGCAGGTTTTCAGAGGCAGTTAAATTGCATTGGAAGAGATTGCCTATCTTTCCCCAGTAGAGCAGCTAGTGGATTTGAATTGTGTGCCTTTGCTTTGGCAGTGCAATTCCTTACTATTAAGCCAACGGAGCTCCCTTATAGACTGTCAATTTGGAGGTTTCTATCCCCGGTCAGGTTTGATGTATAATTTATATATACTAAAAATGACACTGTTCAGTATACATCACTATGAGTTTCAACAAGTACATACAGTTGTAGAGCACATCTATTGTTGTGTACCATCGAGTTGGAACTGATCCGTAGCTGACCGTACAGTGAGTTTTCAGAGATAGTTAAGGACATGACAGGAGACTGGCCAGCCTCCTCCCACAGAGCAGCTGGTGGACTCCAACCGTGTGCCTCTGGGATTGCAGCGCAGCATATCCTAAAAAAAGTCCTTGAGCCCCTCTGTGGTCCTCTTCAGCTCCTGGCAACCATGGGTCTGTTTTCTTTCCCCATAGATCTGCCATTTCCAGATGTCATAGAAATACAATTATACAGAATGTAACTATGCATGGAATTTTAATACTTCTTAAAAATAAATCTGAAACGCTTTGCTTTGCTTCTTGCAGTATTCAAAATACTTTTTAGAAAATTGTTTAATCATCCATTTTCACACACCAGTACAAATAGGGGAAACGTCTTAAGGACTTGAGGTTTTAAAAAGCAAAGTTGATGTTTAAATATCACTCCTTCCTCAACACCTCCAAATCCTTTCTTTTTCTGAAATGCATTCTTAGCTTAACAGATAGTAACTTTTTATCTATAAAATGTAAGACAAAATTTTCACCTATTCTGTTGATTTTTTACTTTTACAGAAATGTCTATTTTCAATTTGAATTAATGATCTATCCCCCATGGATTCTCCTATTATTTCAAAATAATTCCTAAGTGTAAAATATATTGAGGAGCTCTGGTGGCCTAGTGGTAAGGAGCTGCACTGCCACCCTCAAAGCAGGCAATTCAAATACACCAAGAGCTCCAAGAGAGAAAGATGGGCAATCTCCTCCTATTTGATTTACAGCCTCTGAAAATCAGCTGGAGAGTCAGGTATGAGTCTGTTCCAACTTGATGCCACATAACAACAACAAAATTGAATTTTATATTTTTGCCAGTCTTTCTAGAAATTGGCTTTTTAATATTTCATTTTGATTTAACTCCAGTTTAACTCCGTATTTGCTATAAAGGAATGGCTTTAACCTTTTTATCTTGACTCACAGTCATAGTAATAAATACATTATGTATCATGGCATACAAACACACATACATACAGTTAAAACATTTGGTTCAGGAAAATTCACTTTCCCTCACTACACGAGATGCACTCTGGTATTTTCTATTCCATTCTATTTCTTTTTTCTTATAAAAAAATACAGGTCATGACTGAACTGGTTTTATGATCCACTGATTAGTCACCACCCATGGTTTGAAAAATGTGCAGAATAAGGAATATACTAAAGCATCTTAGGGTGCTCTGGTCTCTGATGGCCTAATGGGTAAGGAGTTACATTGTCAACCCAAAGGCAAGTGAGGCGGTTCATAGGGTGAGCTATGAGTCAGTTATGACAAAGCTAAGCTTTGTTGAGTCTCTTTGGTATTTCCTCTCGAGGCTTCTGTAAGTGTCTGAAGATTAATAGATAGATACACATGGAATATTGTTATATTCAGTTGAGTCAACTCCAACTCATAGCGGCCTTGTGAACAATAGCTTTGAACCCTGCCATTATCCGGGTTTCTGATGAATAGCAAGTAATTGCGAAGACCATGGCCTGGATCACATGTATTTTAGTCTATAGACTGACATTGTTCTAGACTGATATCGTTTTAGACTGACATAGTTTCTTCTCAGTACTCTGGAGAGGTCCCTGACAGCAGATTTTCCGAGTGCAATTTGTCTTTTGATTTCCTGACTAATGGTGTTCAAGACTGTTGATTGTAGAGCTGAGCAAGCTGAAAATTGTTAGCAACCTCAATCTCTCCTCTATCATGGTGCTGCCAATTGGCCCAGTGACGAGAATCTTTGTCTTCTTGATATTGAGCTTCAATGCATATTGAAGACTAAAGTCCTTAACCTTCTGCAGCAAACACTTCAGGTCCTCATCAGTTACAGCAATCAAGATTGTGTCATCTGCACAATGCAGGTTGTCAATGAGTCTTCCTCCAACCCTGATGCTCCATTCCTTCTCATAAAGTACAGCCTCCTGAATGATCTGTTCTGCATATAGATTGAAAAGGTATGGCAACGGGATGCATCCCTGACACACTCCCTTCCTGATTTTGAACTATGCAGTGTTCCCTGCTCTGTTCTGAGGACTACTTCCTTGTCCAAGGATAAGTTTCACATAAGCATAATCAAGTGTTCTGGGATTCCACTCTCCTCAAGGTGAGCCACAATTTGTTATGATCCACATAAATGTCTTTGCATAGTCAATGAGACACAGATAGATAAACTTCTGGTCCTCTGCTTTCTGCCAAGATCCATCTCACATTGGCAATAATGTCTCTAGTGTCATGGCCTCTTGTATTTCTGGTAGTTCTCTGTCAATGTACTGTTCAGTTGTTTTTGGATAATCTTCAGCAGGATTTTGCTTGTGTGTGATATTAGTAATAATGTTTGATAATTTCCACACTCTGTTGGGTTACTTTTTTTTGAAATGAGAATAAATACGAATCTCTTCCAGTCTGCTGGCCAGGTAGTTGTCCTCCAGACTTCTTCAGCAATCTCCTCCCTGCGATTTGTGGTTGTTGTTGTTATATGCCATCATCAAGTCACTTGCGACTCACAGTGCCATTGTGTACAAAAGCTCTGAACCCTGCTCTGTCTTGAGCCAACCTCATTGTCTCTGACACACCTATTCCCCATTACCCTACTCACTGAAAACTCGTTGAAGGGTCAACTTTGAGTCATTTCTGACTTGACAGTACAGAACAACATGGTTAGTAATAAGAAATCAGACATGATCTTACTGTTCATAGATCAGCTATCTAGTGGACTGGCAACCTTCACAGGGTTTATCCAGCCTGTTGAGGTGGGTGAGTTATCAAGTGACCCTGCAGAAAAGGAGCGGGAGGGGCTTGAGGCAGCAGAAGCCACTGTGGCCACATTTCCCACCCAAAGCAGCTCCAATTCAACATAGCAGGGGAGAGCTGGTGAGCGGAGCATGCCTGTAATCTGCTATACCAAGCGGAAGGCCAGGGAAAACCTGTGGGATGCTCAGGTGGTGTAAGAACAGCATTGTCTAGGAGGTCAGGTCAACCAGCAGGAATGATAACATAACGTTGTGTGCCCAGACAGGAACAACAGTGACTTATGGGAAGGATGGAAGTTTTAATTGCCTTGGTTTGCTCAGAAATGAGTAACCAGTAAAGCAGCAGGAGAGAGCTGGCCTTTCTGTGGTTAAGGAATATGTCCCAACAATATCTCCCATAGCCTCAGCACACAGGCTTTGTGGTCCACACTAGGTGGGCCCATTCATCTTTCTACAGTATCTTAATTATCTTGTCTTTTAATAACTAAACCTTAACAGGTTTCAAAAGACACAGAATTGTCATCTAAACCTATATCCTCCAGAATAAAGTGCTTCACCATTTCTCTGTCCAGCTAAAATTAAAATAAGAGCATTCTAAGATTTCCCTAAAAATTCCAACTAACCAGTTTTGGTTTCCAGGTTGACAGACTACACTCTTTATTGTACTTACACTTGTAATTTCTCATGCTCTCAGAGTTTTAAGACCTTACCTAACTTCCTTGCACTCTAGAGGCTTTGTTAACTGCTGCATGATTTCTGCCTCCCACCTGCTTCACAGCATTTATGAATATTCATGAGACAGCTTTACGCATCAAGGTTGGTTACAAGAATCTCTAACAAGTTGACTTTCAGTCTAATAGTACTTGTGGAAAGGAACTGTACCTGGTACTCAAAAAACTTTACCTGCTATTTCCCCCAAAACAAAGGTTCTAAGATTTCCCTAAAGTTTATGAGATAATCAAGCTAACCTGCAGGATTTTAAGTCTAAGAAGGATAATGCTTCTTAATGTGTAGGTGATCTTAGATCTTGCTTCTTCAGAGTGACTACTCCATTCCTAAACTCTCCATTTTTTAAAAATTTTTATTCTTTTATTATTATTATTATTATTTTTGTGTGAGTGTACCATCAAATCAGATCTGACTGGTACAGGAGAAGATTGCCCCTCCTTCCCCGGCAGACTAAACTCTCCTTCATAAGCACTTATTTTCCTGCAAAAAGCAAAGCACAGATTTACTTGTGACAGTGAGACTGGCTCAGGATAGAGCAGGATTCAGAGCTATTGTGCATAGGATTGCTATGAGTCTCAACTCGACGGCACATTAACAACAATTTACCAATCTATAGAGTACAATTTCCCATTTCCTGCCCCTCGCCCCACCACATCCAAGATTCTGCTTCTAGATATGGCTGGCATCTGTCTCTTTTCTAACCCCATAGCACCTTCCTATAGAATCAAAGTCATTTTTCAAATGTATAGTCCTTAACAGGGACAAAGGACCCAGTAAACAAGGGAAGCACAGACTACTTGTGTTTACTTTCTAATCTGCAGCTAACATGATGCAGGGAAGGGAGGGGGTAAAAATCCATGTAAAATGGTTTACAAATTAGTAAATAAGCTCAAGTAAGCTCATGCCTACCTTGCATAGTGAGTAATTTATTCTGTGTGACTGACTTCTTTCTTGTTAACAGACATGAGGCACTGAGAGAGCTCTGGTTGCACCATCTGTAGGGAAGTTGTGCTGCTGAGAGGCAGGGCCTTCCTGACTGATGGAACCCACCAATGGTTCCAAGGGAGAAAGATGGACAATCTCCTACCACACCATTTACAGCCTCAGAAGCCCAGTGGAGAGTCAGCTATGAGTTGGTTCCAACTCAAGGGCAATGAAAGGGATACAGAAAAAAAAACCCTAAACCATCTAACCAAACATTCCTTTTAAATCGGAAGTGACTTGTAGCTGACCCTCCAGCAGGTTTCCAAGGCTGTAAATCACACAGACAGAAAATGCCCATCTTTCCACTTGGGAGCTGCTGGTGGACTTGAACTTGCAGGGTTAGCAGCACCACTCCTTTATGTGGTCTGCCACCAGAGCTCTCGGAGAGAGAGATGTCCATAAATGTACAGTGTGACAGCCTTCCCCTCCTTTCCCTCTGCTCTGGAATATAGAGCATACCATTTCATTTAGTCAGGGAATCTATTCTGAGACAGATGATCCCTTCCTCCTCTGAAACATCACCTTCATCTGGAGTCCCTGTGACCCTCCCAAGTCCCTGCCAACTCCCCTTGTCTTTACCTTTTAGATATTAATGATGTTATATTTACTATATACCCTGCTCTCCAACAACAAAGGAACCTTGGTGGTCAGTGGTTAAGCTCTCAGCTGCTAACTTAGAGGTTCAAACCGACCAATTGCTCTTCAAGAGAACGATGAGGTAATCTGTTTCCTTAATGACCATAGCCTTGGAAGGCCTATGGGCCAGCTATATTCTGTTATCACTATGTTGGAATAGACTCAACATCAATGGTTTGGCTTGGGTTCGGTTTGGATTCTCCAATAGCAGATTTTTGACAGGCTAAGCTATTACCAAGTACATCTGGAAAATAAAATAAAATCCCTTTAGCATTCACCTTGATGGATTAGGATAGGGAACTCACAGCCTTAGCTCATTAGAATCAGCCGGTGAGTTGTAAATACACCTCCCTCTGCCTCTTACCTGTGTGATATTCCAGAGGAATTAAGACAGAATATTGGGCCTGCAACCCAGGACTGAGAACCAAGCACTTACTGCAGGGGCCCAGCAGTTCCTCTTCCATTTGATTAAGCTTGCTTTTTTCCCCCCTCTTTTTACTTTTTTAAAAATTAATTTTAATGAAAGTTTACAGAGACTTTAGATTTCCATTCATTCATTGTTGCACTTTTCTCCCTGCCCAACCTCCCCCACAGTTCGCTCTTCTCTTTGAAAAATAAAAGAACAATTCTTTCATTGTTAAGCTTTTAGCTGCTTCCTTGAAAGAAATCTTTACAACAGTACTGCTTAGTGCCATCTAGGTGATTCTGACTCATAGTGACCCCTAGTGACAGAGCAGGACTACCTCAGAAGGTTTTCATTATTGCTGTAATCATTACAGAAACAGAGTACCGGGTCTTTCTCCCAAGGAGCACTGGGTGTGTTCAAATTGTCAACATTTCAGTCACCAGCCAAACCTTTAACTGTTGCCCAAACAATGGAAACTAAAGAGTCGAACACAGTCCTAGATCAATAAGCAAGGAGTTTTTGTTCTGTCTTAAGCAAAGGAGGTTTAGCAAGCAAGGAGAGGCTTTTATGCATAGAAAATATTTTGCCTTGGAACCAATATTTTTTTGATTCTGAAAAAAAGATACATTCCTTCAGAGGTTATTTGGTTCTTCCCTTTGCTTCCAGGAAGGAGTGAATGTAACCATCCTTTTGTTAAAGATCCCCAAGAGAAGCGTTTGTGCTAATGCATCCATTGCAGTCTCCAAGTACGTGTGTGTGTTGCATCCCCGGGCTTGTGCACTGAGCAGTGTATGCTAAGCCCTTGGTGCTGTCTAGTGGGCCGAAATAGATTTCTCTCCCCATCTAGCAATTGTTTCTGCTGGCTGAGCTCATGGATTCATTTCCTTGAGCTCCCCAGAAAGGACACGGTCCTTTCACCGCCAAGACCTTTCTGGCATCCCTCTGACATCTGGCATACCACTGATTTGCTGGGGAATGTTATCTCTTCTATTGCAGGATAGGAATATAGAGCAAATTGGATGAAAATGACCCCTGCTGCTCCTCTAATGGGCTTTGGGGGTGTGTGTGGATTCATGATAATTGGGATCTGCACCAGTGGGGTGTTGTACAATAATGAGAAATGAGGCCTGGGGGTGTAGCTCCCACTGGGTTTGTTGGTTTGTTTTGTTTTTTTAAATAGAGTGTTAAAGGAATATGAAATGGCAATTCCAAGAAACCTGAAGCTGTTCAGAAGGGGAAAATGCTTCCTAGTCGGAAGCAATCGAACGATTTATTGCTTTAAAGGCATCAATCTAGAAATAGAACACTTTCATTTTGGAGACCTGCTCCCCTAAAGGGAAGGCTGGATGGTACTCACCAATTAGGGCTCCGAGCAGTATCTCGTCTGTAGGTGGTAATGCCTGCCTCTCCAGGGTCAGCGGTGCTGAGGCTCAGCGTACAGGTGCTGCAGCTTCTGCTATGGCTGCGTACATCCTAAGCGCAGACACTCTGTCTGGAATCTCTCTCAGGTTAGCTTTGGGAGGTACATCGCCTTTCACGGCTTTGCCCCTTCTCCCCAGTACTCCTCAGTCTGGAGGTTCACGGTCAATGCAGCAAGGAAGGAATGAGATCTGGGTGTCTGCCTCTCTCCCCGCCTTTCCTCACCGCTGCATCTAAGCCTCTCCAGAAGTGAGTGCAGCCGAGCTGACTGCAGGCTCGTCACGGTTGCCTTGGCAACCAGGAGCCGGCGACTCCCTCGGTGGCGGGCGAAATGAGCGAAGAAAAGGTAACAGATAAGCGATGACGTGCTGGGCTCTCTCCTGGGCATCTGTTGAGCCAAGCGACCTAAGATAAGTGGTCCAGGATGGTACCGTGTAGAGCGCCTCAAAACAAAAACAAAGCAAACCCGTGGCCCCTCCTTCCCGCTTTCCTCCCTTTCACGCCCTCCTCAATGCTTTACCTCAAATACTACTGATAATCAAGATTCTGAAATTCCAGCACTATCCTGAAGCACCTTGTCCCAGGGGATTCTGCCACATGCAAAGCTAAATTTGTGCTAGACTCAAGCCTGGAAACTAAAACCTGTCAGGCAGTGGTCCCCGAGGGACAGAAGCCTGGGGAGCTAGAGAAAGAATCCTCACTGGGATGCTGAGCAAGCCACTTATCCTCTCTGAGCTGTGTCTGGAACTTCAACAATACAATGGAGGTGAAATCTCCTTATACAAGGAAAAACATTACAAAACTAAATTGATATTACTATTATTATTACAACAACGATGGCAATAAAGGATCCTTGTTGGTGCACCTAGTTGCTGCTATCTGCAAAGCTAATGGTCAGATCCTCCCTGGTAGCTCCTGGGGAGACAGACTTGGACATCTGCTTCCAGACATATTTTTAAAATACCCAACCCAGATCCTCTGCCGTTTAATTTATCCATTGTGGCCCAATAGGACAGATGAATAGGTTTCCAAAGCTGTAAATCTTTTCATGAGCAGTCTCATCTTTCTTTCTGAGAACGATTGAAGCAGCCCAGTGTTTAATCCAGCCACATCTCCAGGCTCGTTCCCCCTGGTGACATAGTGTTTAAACAATTCCACTGCTAACCAAAAGGTTGTCAGTTCAAAACTTATCAGCCGTTCCACTGAAGAAAGATGAGGCCTTGTAGATCTCACGTGTGGTCACCCTCTTTCCTAGTTTCCCCTGTGAACCAGAAGAACTTGATGGCAATAGGTTTCCATAGATTACAGTCTTAGAAACCCTATGGGGCAGTTCTACTGTTGTTGAGAATATCTGATAATTGAAACGGAGTTGGTAGGACCTAAGAGCAAAAGCATAGTGGAGATGGTGATGCTGGAGATTAATATTAATGTGTGACTCTCTATCAGAGGTCTTTTAGGGCTCCAAAACCTTCTCACTCTAAGAAAGGCTCCTGCTTCCAAAGTCTGCCTAGTTCTCTTTTATAGTCCTAACCCCCCAGATTGTCAAAGCCTGCAGGACTTGAAAGAAAACAGATAATACTCAGGGAAATCAAATGGAAGCCCAAGATGGTTTTGAATAAATTTCTATCAGCATTCACTTTTTATAATCATAGTGCTTAGAAAGAAAAGGAGCCTGAGAGATTGCTTGGTCTTCAAGGATCATTGGCCTTGATAGGAAATTAATCTGAAACGTATGTCAAAAGCAGATTGACTCTGGCCAGTACTCTTAGAATCTGGCTGAACCTTGACTGGTGACTTAGAAGAGTTTATTGCAAATCACTATTGAAATTGCCATAACTTCATAATCATATACCCCATTAGTGTTTGTCTCATTTATGATTAGAATGTGAGTCAGCGATGGCCTCTGCCTTCTGAGAGTTTTCCCTTTACCATACATCTCTGGACATGCATGTTCATTCCATTTACAAATCTACAGGCAACTTGCTTCAGTTCTAGAATAAGGGGAGGAAATTCATGTTGACTGAGTTCTGACAATATGCGTTATTCCATCTGCTCCTCCTATGGCCTGTGAGAGTCTGCATCACTCTTTTTCAAATTAATAACAAACAGTACAAAGAATAGGTGACTAGTTTGTGTAAGATCAGGAGCCCTGGTGGCCCAATGATTAAGTAATTTGCCTGCTAAGTGAAAGATTTATGGTTTGAAACCATCACTTACTTCAAGGGAGAAAGATGTAGCAAACTGCTGCTTGTAAAGATTCAGCCTTGGTGAAAGGAAATGCAGTACACTATAAAGAAGAGATTATCATAGCACACTAAAGAAAGTGAAGACACAGAAAGAATTGCAGAAGGATTAATGGAAATCATTCTGCTTTTCATTTTAAATAGACTTATAAAATATTCCGCTCCATCAAGGATCCTTTAAAAACAATTTTAAATGCAATGGAATAGTTCATCACATGAATGGATCATGTTGTTGCTGTTCTGTGCCATCGCATCTCTTGCGACTCATAGTGACCCTATGTGCAGTAAGTATCTCTGAACCCTCACCGAAACTGAGCCAGCCTATCTCTGACACACCTACCGCCATTATCCAAGTTATTGTCTCAGTCTGTCTCATCCAGGGTCTTTCCCTCTTGCTCTGTCCCTCCATCCTTCCACGCATGGTAATGCTGGCAAAATGCCCAAAGTATGTTAGTCAGAGTGTCAAAATCCTTGCCTCCAAGGAACAACTTGGTTACACCCTCTCCAGGACAAACCTATTTGTTCTCTTGGTAGTTCATGGTATGTTCAATACTCTTCTTGAGCACCACAACTCAAAGAAATCAATTCTTCTGTCATCCTTGGTCATTGTGCAGCTCTCTGATGCATAGCAAGCAATTGTGAAGACCATAATCTGGATAAGTGCACCATAGTCTCCCCTAACAGCAAATTTTTCTAATGCAGTTCATCATTTTGTTTCCTAACTGCTGGTGCCAAGAGTGTTGATTGTGGGATCAAGCAAGTTTAAATTGTTAATTATGTTGCTGCCAATTGACTCAGTGGTAGGAATCTTTGTCTTCTTGATGTTGAGTTTCAATTCCACATTGAAGACTGTGGTCCTTGACCTTCTGCAGCAAATGCTTCAGGTCCTCTTCACTTTTGAGCAAGGTTGTGTCATCTATATAACGCAGGTTGTTGATGAGTCTTCTTCCAATCCTGATGTCACATTCCACCTAATAAAGTACAGCCTCTTGAATTATCTATTTTGCATATAGATTAAAAAGGCATGGAGAGATGCATCCTTGTTGCACTCTTTTTCTGATTTTGTAGCATGCAGTGTTTCCTTGCTCTGTTCTGACAATCAGTTCCTGATCCAAATAAAGGTTTCTTATGAGCAAAATTGAGTGTTCTGGGATTCCAATTCTTCTCAGAGTCAGCCATAATTTGTTGTGATCCACACAGTCAAATGCTTTTGCATAGTCAATGAAACACAGATCGACATTCCTTTGGAAATCTCTGCTTTCAGCCACAATCCATCTGACATTGGCTTAGCTCTTCTTTTATGGAATATTTGAGTCATCTCCAATTTTTGTTAATTGTGAATAACTGCAAAGAAATTTTTCCACTAAAACTTGTCCACCTAAATGACTGTTTCTTTTCAATTGCGTCCTAGAAGTGGAATACTGGGCTTTTGGGACTACTGAATAGAAAAATATTTACAACTTCTAGTCCTTCTCTTCTACGAGGCTTCCTATTTCACTGGGCCCACATTAAAGTATGCACAGTCCCAATCCATGAGCACCTTTCCCCACACTTGGTTGGCCATATCAAATTCTATTGCTTTGTTAACCAAAAGATTAGCCCCTCAAATCCACCAGTAGCTCCAAGAGAAAGATAAACAGCTGCTTCCTGTAGAGATTTTGTTGTTGTTGTTTTGTATTCTATCAAATTATTGAGTCTGAACCGATTCATAGCTGACCCTCCAGCAGGTTTTCAGAGGCAGTAAGTAGCACAGGAGAAGATGACATGTTTTCCTCTTGCAAAGCAGCTAGCAAATTCGAACCAAGTTCCTTTGAATTAGCAGCACAACTCCTTATCACTAATCCACGATTGCAGAGATTTACTGCTCCATGGACAGCCCCAAAGAATTGGAATCCACTTGATGGCAATGGTCTTATCTCACAAAAAAACTCTATGGGAAATTACAGTTAAATCTTCATAATTTTAATTTGAAAACATCTCTTCTTTCTTTCTTTTTTAAAAGAAAGTCCTCTACAAGTATAATAAAAAGGCCTTGGTGATTAAGTGATAAAGTTCTCACCTTCTTGAAAAAGACTGGAGCTCATTCCCAGCCTACATATTTCTCTGCAACCACCACCTTTTCTTCAGTGTGAAATTGCAGTTTATTGTGATGTTAAAAAGGCTTCAGTGGAGATCCAGACTAAGACCTAGGAAAAAGAAAGACCTAGAGAATTGTGCATAGGGTTACCAGGAGGTGGGAGCTGATTCAACAGTGGCAAAAAACTTTGGTCTTTAAAAGCATCAAATGTGTAGCTTCTAAAATCAGATCAGACCAAGGCTTTTTGCTCCCATAAAGAATTAAAACTTTAAAAACCTGAGCTGAAATGGATTTGAGGGCAATGGGTTATCTTATTTATAAAAGTTAAAACTTATTGCTCTCTAGTTGATTCTGACTCATGGTGGCCTCTCATATATTTCTGAGGCTTTAAATCTTTGTGGGCAAAGACTGTTCATTTTTCTCCTTAGGAGAAGCTGGTGGTGTATGCAACCTGCTAGTGGCAAAATGACTGGATGACTCTAAAATGTGAAAGATATAAAGGGTTTAGAGTAGTGAGAGAAGACATTCACCCTGAAACCCACAGCGTCCCTTTTCAGCAGGAAGTAGCTAAGAGAATATGCCATCCCCTTTTCCTTACGGATCAGGGTGAAGTCTCTCTCAGGGAGGAGCGATAGGGAATGGCAAGGGACACACTGACAAAGGAGATTAATCAGAACTGGCTTTGACAAGCACTGTGTCAATTGGACAATTAAAACAGACATGGGGGGGTAGAAAGAAGAACGAACTGGGGATGAGGGTGGAGAAAACAGTGCAGCAATGAATGAATGAGAACCAAAAAAAAAAAACAAAACAAAACAAAAAAACAATTAAAAGACCACGGCCTGAAAAAAAAAAAGAAAGATATAAAGGGCTTAACAAAATTTCTATCAAGTCATAATCGACTCATAGCTGACCCTCCAGTGGGTTTCAGAGACTGTAAATTGTACAAGAGGCGGTTGTCTATCTTTCTCCCATGGAGCTGCTGGTGGATTTGAACTGTCATAGAAGATTGAGCTTTGGGGTATCAGTGAAACCCCCTATGGACTAAGCCACCAGAGCTCCCTAAAAAGCTAAGAGCTATTAGCAAAACCTCATAAGGATGGACATAGCATAGTAACAGATCTTTCATAAATTCTCTTCCTGAGGTCTTTTTAAGTGGATATCTGAATATGAAAATGTAATAAAGAATACCGGAAGAATGTCTATCTGTGCTTCATTGACTACGCAAAGGCTTTTGACTGTGTGGATCACAACAAGCTGTGGCTGACTCTGAGAAGAATGGGAATCCCAGAACATTTGATTGCGCTAATGCGAAACCTATACTTAGACCAAGAGGCAGTCATTAGAACAGAGCAAGGAGACACCACATGGTTCAAAATCAAGACGGGGGTTCGTCAGGGATGTATTCTGTCTCCATACCTTTTCAATCTATATGCAGAACAAATCATCCTAGATGCTGGGGTTTATGAGGAGGAATGTGTCATCAGTATTGGTGGAAGAGTCATCAACAACCTGAGTTATGCAGATGACACAACTCAACTTGCTGAAACTGAGGGGGATCTGACGTGCTTGCTGCAGAAGGTCAAGGACTGCAGCCTTCAATACAGATTGAAGCTCAACATCAAGAAGACCAAGACTCTCACCACTGGGCCAATTGGCAGCATCAGTATGGAAGGTGAAGAGATTGAGAGCGTTAACAGTTTTAGTTTACTTGGCTCCACAGTCAACACTCTTGGTACCAGCAGCCAGGAAATCAAGAGATGAATTGCATTGGGAAAGTCAGCTGTGAGGGACCTCTCAAGAGTACTGAAGAGCAATGATGTGAGGCTAGAGACTAAGGTACGCCTGATCTGGGCTATAGTCTTTGCAATTACATGCTATGCATTGGAGAGTTGGACAGTGAATAGGGATGATAGAAAGAGAATTGATGCCTTTGGGCTGTGGTGCTGGAGAAGAGTGTTGAATATACCATGGACTGCTAGGAGAACAGACAGGCTTGTCCTGGAGAAGGTGAAGCTGGAATGCTCCTGGGAGTCAAGGATTCTGAAGCTTCATCTGACATACTTTGGGCATGTTGCAAGGAGGGACTGGTCCTTGGAGAGGGACATAGTGTTTGGCAGAGTAGAGGGGCAGCACAGCAGAGGAAGACCTTCAATGAGATGGATCGATTCGGTGAGTGGAGTGGTGGGAATGAGTATGCTTGAGATGGCTAGGTTGGCACAGGATAGAACGGCGTTTGGGGCTCTTGTACATAGGGTCACTATGAGTCGCAAATGACTCGATGGCACATAACAACAACAACAACAACAACATTTTGTACTAATTTCTCTAAAGGTAGTATGCTGTTGTTGTTAGGTGCTGTCAAGTTGACTATGACTCACAGTGATCCTATGAACAACAGATTTGAACCTTTCCCTATCCTGTGCCATCCTCTACATCTCTGATATACTTGTACCCATTGTTATAGTCATTGTGTCAATGTATTTTGTTGAGAATCTTCCTCTCTTTCACTGACTCTCCACCTTTCCAAGTATGATGTCTTTTCCCAAGGACTAGCCCCTCCTAACCACATCCCCAAAGTATGTAAGATTAAGGTCCATCATCTTTATCTCTAATGAGCAACCCTGGTTGTACTTCATCTAAGACTTACTTCTTTGCTCTTTTGGCAGTCCATGAAATACTAAGTACCACAACTCAAAGACATCAATTCTTCTATCATCTTTGTTTATCATCCAACTTTCAGATGTATAGAAAATAATAGAAAAGATCATGGTTTGAATCAGAAATACCTCCTTAGCCTTTAAACTTATATCATTGCTCATTAGCTCTTTGGAGAGGTCCTTGACAGCAGATTTTCCCAATGCAATGCGTCTTTTGATTTCTTGACTGATACTACCATGAATATTGATTGTGGCTCCAAGGAAGATGAAATCATTGACCATTCAATCTTTTCTCCATCTATCAATAATTGCAATATTTACTCAAACATATTGACAAAATGCTTGTTCATTACTAGAATTTTTCTCTTTCATAGACCAGAGTTATGTTAAAATAGAATGCCTTATTTTGGTAGAAGATACTTATTATTTGTTTCATTTCTTTAGTAGAACACCTGGGGTTTCATTTCTTCAGTGGAATGCCTGAAGTTTAAAGTTGAAACTCACGTATTTGAACACAGAGTTATTTTGATCACATATGTCATAAATAAAAAGAGACCTCTGATGGCATAGTATGTAACATGTGGGATTGCTGACCACAGAGTTGGTGGTTATAATATACAATTTGCTCCACAGGAGAAGGGTAGTTTCCTCACATAAATATTGATAGTCTTAGAAACCTGGTGGTGGGTTGCTACAAGTTAGAACCATGTGATTTATGCCTTAAATGAAAAGGATCAGTCCTTTGTTTTCTACCCAGTCCAGAAAAATATTTATCTGTATTTCATTGACCATGCAGAGGCGTAGGACTGTATGGATCACAAAATTAAGGCTAATACTGTGAAGATAGGGAATGTCAGAACACTTAATTCTGTTTATGTGGAATCTGTACACAGACTAAGAGGCAATAAATAGTGTAAACAGAACAAAAGGATACTTCATAGTTTAAATCAAGAAAGGTATGTATCGAGGTGGCATCCTTTCACCATACTTATTTTTATCGGCATGCTGAGCAAATAATACAAGAAGCTGCAATATATGGCGAATAACATGGCATCAGGATTGAGAGAAGATTCATTAACAGGTTGCAAAGTGATTGCTTTCTGAGTGTGAAGAGAACTTAGAGAAATTACTGATGAAGATAAAAAGCTAAAAGCCTTTAGTATAGATTGTACCTCAACATAAAGAAAACAAAAATCCTCACAATGGGACCAATAAGCAACATCGTGATAAATGAAGAAGAGATTGAAGTTGTTAATGATTTAATTTTATTTGGATCCACATCAATGTCCATAGAAGTAGCAGTCAAAAATCAAATGGCATATTGCACTGGGCAAATCCGCTGTCAACAATCTCTTTATTAAAGTGTTAAAAACTATTTGGAGATATCACTTTGAAGACTACAGTGTCCCTCACTCAAGCCACGCCATTTTCAGTTGTCTTGTATGTGTACAAAAACTGGACTATGAGTTAGGAAGACTGAAGAAGACTTCTGAGTCGTGGTATTAATGAAGAATAGTGAATAGACTGCCAGAAGAAAGAACTAATTGGTACTGGAATAAATACAGCAGATTTCTCCTTAGAATCAAGGATGGAACTTAATTTCCTGTGCCCTAGTGGCAAGAAGCTGCACTGCAATCCTGAAGGCACGTGGTTCGAGGCCACCAGCTGCTACACAGCAGAAGGATGAGCAATCTCCTCCAGTGCAATTAACTGCCTTTGAAAATCTACCAGAGGGTCAGCTATGGGCCGGTTCCAACTTGATACAACAACAACAACAACAAGAGGAGAAACTAGTCTCTGGAGAAGCACACCATGTTTGCTAGGGAATCAGCGAAAAAGAGGAAGCTTCTTCAATGTGAACCTTATAGTATCTTTTTTCTGAAAATTTTTGAGAAACTACTATATTATCTATCTGATGTGAAATACTTTCTTTAAATGAATTTTCGTGCAGAAATCCAATATATGCATGTTGTTGTGTACCATTGAGTCTGAAACGACCCACCGCTGACCCTCTGGCAGGTTTTGAGAGGCAGTTAGTTTATTGCGTGCCTTCAGGATTAGAGCATGCAGCTTCTTGTCACTAGGCCGCCAGAGCTCCATATGTACACATGCATATGAATATATGTGTGTGTATATACATATATATTTTATTGCTGTTTTGTACCATTGAGTCAGAACCGACTAAAAGTTCCAGCAGGTTTTCAGGGGCAGTAAATCACATGGGAGAAATTGCCTATCTTGATAATGGTATCTCCCCTGCCAGGTAAGTATGAGATTGTCTTTCTTTCTTGCAGAAGCTGGTGGATCTGAACCTTGTGCCTTTGAGATGGCAGTGCCGCTCCTTACCACTAGGCCACCAGGGCTCCTTTACATGTGAGTTTGTATGTGTTTGTGTATATACAGACACAAGGAATAGTCAGCCACTTAAAATCAAAAGGGCAACATTTGTCCAAGAGACCAGCAGTAAAACTGTGAAAGCAGAAAAGTTATAACAGAAGACTTTGTGGAAACAAGAACTGTAGAGTGAAAATGAGAATAGTGCAATTACATTGTGAGTATTATAATAAATGTCATGAAACAAAAGGTTCATGAGTGATTGAATGGTAAACAAATTAGCTTTGCAAAGATTCACCCAAATTACAATACAATGGTTTCTTGGTGTGTTATTTTTTAATTTTTTAATATTTTTTAAATTATTTTTTTGTGTGTACCATCAAATTGGATCTGACTGGTACAGGAGGAGATTTCCCCTCCTTCTCCAGCAGAGCAGGTAACTTGTGGTTGCTGTGAAGCTGAACACTGTGACACTGATGTGTCAAATGCTTTAATGGTTACCCATGGCCGACAGTGTTTGGTGGAGCTCCTGATTAAAACAAGCTTGGAAGCAGGAGAGGCATCCACTTCCACAATAGCTTGCCTCCAGAAACCCTATGAACCTGGATAAAGGATGAAAGGCACCCAAAGTGTTGAGGACTTTTGTACATAGGGTCGCTATGAGTTGCCTACAACTCAACAGCACTTAACAATAACTTCTGGATTGCAATGCAGCTTTTTGCCACTAGGCTACCAGAGCTCCTGCGTATTAGGTGTTTTTTTTTTTAAAGTGTGTTTTGTTTAAAAGTCATTGTTGTTGTTAGGTGCCATCGAGTCACGTACAACCCCTCGACATTCTATGAACAACAGATCTGATTCCTGTCCTATCCTGTGCCAGCCATACACTTCCTGACTCATTCGAGCTCATTGCTGCAGTCACTGTCAGTCCACCTGGTTGAGGGTCTTCCTCTCTTTCATCAACTCTCCACCTTCCCAAGCATGATGTCCTTTTCCAAGGAATAGGAATAGACTATGCTAACAACATACCCAAAATATATGAGATGGAGATTCGCCATCCTTGCCCACAGGGAGCACTGTAGCCGCACCTTCTTCAAGACATATTTGCTTGTTATTTTGGCAGTGCATAGGGTCTTCGGTAATTTTCTCCAACACCACAGTTCAAAGGCATCAATTCTTCTGTATCTTATTCATTGTCCAGTTTTCAGCAGTATAACAAATGGTAGAAAAGACCATGGCCTGAATCGTCACATGTTAGTTCTCAAACTAACATCATCATTATTCCGCAATAATTTGGAGAGATTTTTTTACTTCAGACTTTCCCAGTGCAATACATCTCCAATATGATGTGATCTCCTGACTGTCACATTCTTCTTTATACATTCTGGCTTCTTGCATAAATTGCTCACCATAGAGACTGAGTAGATATGGAAAAAGGATACAACTCTGACATACATCTTTCTTAATTTTAAACCAAATAGAGTTCTCTTGCTCTGTTTGCATAACAGCTTCTTGGCCTAGATGTAAGTTTCACATGAGCACAATTAAATGTTCTTAGATTCCTATTCTTTTCAATGTTAGTCATAATTTGTTATGATCCACTCAGTCAAATGCCTTTGCATAGTTGATAAAACACAAATAGACATTTTTCTGGTATTCTTTGCTTTCATCCAGGATCCATCTGACATGAGTAATGATAGCCATAATCCCATGATCTCTTCTAAATCTTGCTTGAAGTTCTGGAAATTCTTTCAATGTACTGTTGTATAGCCATTTTTCTTGCATTTGATAGAGACCCAGCTGAATCACCATCAGTGCCAAGATGCCACCATTTGAGACTCCATTCTGCTGTACTACCTATAAGCTTTTGCTGGGGTGAGAGAAGGCTGTCCTGTGCTAGGCTATTCTTATGTTTATTGTCTTTATGTCTTTATGGTTACTGTTAGAGGCACAACACCTATCTATCAGTTTATTGTATTGGAGAATGATTTGCATGTTGCTAATTACTTTGCATAACACATAACACAACAACACAATTATTTTGTAACTTAGGGAGGTACATGCTTGCTTGTTTATGGTTTTTTATTGGTACAGCATTTGTTTGTCATTTTGCTGTACTGGGGTAACTTTGGGGATGCTGTGATGCTGGAAACTATGCCACCAGTGTTTCAAATACCAGAAGAGTCACCCATGTTAGACATATTTCAGCAGAATCCCTAGATTAAGACAGACTAGGATGAGACATCCATTTCTGAAACAATAGGCCTTTGAAAAACCTATCAACAATAGAGGAACATAGTATTAGAGGTAGAGCCTAGATTGGAAGTCACTCAAAGGGAGGAGAAATAGCTGCAAGCACCTTTTGATAATTGGAATGTGGAATGTACAAAGTAGGAATGTAGAAAAACTGGAAGTTGGAAAAGATAAAGTGGAACACATGAAGATTGACATTCTAGGTGTTTGTGAACTGAGATGGACTAGCATGGACCATTTTGACTCAGACAACTATATGATCTACTATGCCAGGAATGAACAACTGAGGAAGAATGGAGTTGCATTTATAGTGGAAAAAAACAATTTCAAGATCTAGCCTAAAGTACAATATTGTCAGTGATATGCTATTATCCACAAACATATAAGGAAGACCTGTTAGTATGACTATTATTCAAATATAGACACCTTACACCAGCCACCAGGGAAAAAATCCAAACAAATAAATTCATGTGGTCCAGCCATAACTGTCTGACTTGACACATGGAGAAACACTCACAGCTGGACTCTATGTGAGGGCTCAAGATTTGGTGCTCTTTCCTGCCTGTTCCCAACCCAATTACTTCTCAATCCACGGGGAATGACTGTGGAAATTTCAACTTCACCTCTTTTCTAACTCTCACTCACTTGCTCAATGCCATCCAGTCAATTTACACAAAGCCAATATGGCCTTGGATTGAAGCTCAATGTCAAGAAGACAAAGATTCTCACCACTGGGCTGACTGGCAACATTGCGATGGATGGTGAAGAGATTTGAGATTGTAAACAGCTTTAGTTTGCTCAGCTCCACAATCAACATTCTTGGCACCAGTAGCCAGGAAATTAAAAGACGTATTTTGTTGGGAAAGTCTTTTATCAGAGACCTCTCCAAGTTACTGAAGAGCAACAACATCAGTCTGGAGACTAAGGTGCACCTGATAAAGGCCATGGTCTTTGCAATTGCTTGTCATGCATCAAAGAGCTGGACAATGACTGGGGAGGCCCCAAAGCTCCCTATCCTCTCTACCCACCAGAAATCAAAACTACAATGAGACACTACTACCCATGTGACAGGGCAGCCAAAGTAATGAGCAGAAGTCATCAGTTTCTAGTGAAGATGCAGAAAATTGGATCTCACAAATTTCTGATGGAAATGTATAATGTCACTGCCATGTTGGAAAATATTTTGGCATATTCTTGAAAACTCAACACTCAGCAATTATTTGACCCATAAGTTACATTTGACCCATAAGGAGAATTGATGTCTTTAAGCTATAGTGGTGGAGAAGAGTACTGAATATACTATGTACTGCTAAGGAAACGAACAGGTTTGTCCTGGAGAGGGTCAAACCAGGCTGCTCCTTGGAGGCAAGGATTCTGAAGCTTTGTCTGACATTCTTTGGACATGCTGCAAGGAGTGACCAGTCCTTGGAGAGGAACATCATACTTGGGAAGGTGGAGAAACAGTGCAGGAGAGGAAGACCCTCAATGAGATGGATTGTTTCAATGACTGGGGACATGGGGGTAGGTGTGTCAGAGACAATAAGATTGGCACAGGATAGAGCAAGGTTTAGGGATATTTTTACATAGGGTCGCTATGGGTTGCAGGCAACTTGATGGCACGTAACAACAACAAAGTGGCCTTGAACTAGTTACTTAACCTATGTAGCCCTTAGTTTTCTCATTTGTAAAACCAGGTTGAGGAGATAACTTACTAAATTTTAGGAAGTTCTGTTGTTGTTGTGTACCACTGCGTCAGAACTGACACACAGCAGACCATCCAGTGGGTTTTCAGAGGCAGTAATCATACGGGAGGAGATCGCTCATCTTCCCCTGTGGAGTGGTTGGCAGATTCAAACCACGTGCATTCAGGATTTCAGCGCAGATTGTCACCACTAGGCTGCCAGAGCTCCCTTAGGTAGTTTTAACAGCCTATAATTTTGTGTTGAAATCAGAAAACCGGTGACCAAGACTTGTGCTCTTTGTAAGATGTTCCTCTAAACCAACAGCCCTCACTCATTTTCCTCCTTGACACCTGAGAGACACAATATTTTCTCTCAAAAATGAAAATACAAACTTTGCCTCATTTACAACTCTTCACTCACTCACTGCTGTTGATCTGAATTCAAGTTGACTCTCCACTGGGTTTCCAAGTTGTAAGTGGGCAATTGGAAAAGTCTGCCCAAATATTCCCCATGAAGTCATTGGTTAGTTCAAACCACAAGCGAGACACAGTCTTTGGGTCAATAATACTACTTGTCATGGATTTCCTCACCAAAACTAGCTTTCCAATTCTGAATCCCCAGGCCAAGGAAGCTGGAGAAGGAGACAGAATCTCTTAGCAAAGAGTGAGGGATATGACTATGGCTCAAAAAACCCTATTAGGTGATTCTAATGTTTTCCCTCCACCTGCCATGCTCTATTAAAAGTGTTGGTACAATATTTCAACCAGTTAGACATTCTCATAACTATATTACCATTCAGCTCTTATTAAACTTTGTTCCTTTGTTTGACAGCATTCTAATTTAAATCCAGACTCTAGACTCTACTCTAGTAGGGTGCACAAAGTCTCCATTCAGAAAACCATGACTAAAAACCTCTTTTAAAGATTTCGGGAAACTTATTTCTCCTGGTAGAATTTTTTTTATTTTATTTTTTATTTTTGTGTGCATGTACCGTCAAATCAGATCTGACTGGTACAGGAGAAGATTGTCCCTCCTTCCCCGGCAGAGCATCTGGTGGATTTGAACCATGCACCTCTGGGATTGTAGTTGCAGCTTCTTGCCACTAGGCCACCAGAGCTCCCCATTCCTGGTAGAATTTAAAAGGGAGTTTGGGAGGTGTAGGACATGCAAGTGGTGTTACTGACTCAAAGACTGTGAGTTTCTCTCTGGTAGTTTGAACCCACAAATGACTTTACAGGAAAATGCTGGACAATCTCTCCCCATTGTCCATTTACAGCCTTGAAAATCCAATGGAGGGTCACGTCTGAGTCCAATTTGACTCAAAGGCAGTTAATGAATGAGAAACAAAGTGAAGATGATATTTCCATTTTGGAAGGGAAAATGTTGTATCTCTTACTTGTGTTGAGAAGATAAATGAGAAAAACCATTGGTTTAAAGAGAACTCTTTCAAAGAACACAAGTCTTGGTCACTGGTTCTCTGCATTTCAGTACAGAATTGCAGCCTATTAGAACTAAGACTTGGGTAGGTTATGCACTCACTCTTGTTTTACAAATGAGGAAACTGAGGGCTAAACAGGTTAAGTGACTAATTCGAGGCCAGACTGGCTTTTAGTAATAATATTGGAGGCAGAAGGCAAGCTAAAGTTTGAAGATGACAGAATGTTGGGCAAGATAGCTGACATGATAGGTGACAGGATAAATATTAAGAATTGCTCACTTGGAATAAAAGACTAAAGAGCAGGGAGATGTGGTTTAACATGAATAAATATGGTTGGCTGCACTTTTGGTTACTGTTGTTTTGTGCCACTGAGGGACCTGAAACTCATAGTGACTCTATGTACAGTATCTCTGAACCCTTCCCTATCCTGAGTCAATCTCACTGTCTCAGATACATCTACCCCCATTACTTCTGTTACTGTGTTAATCCATCCCATCCAGGATATTTCACTCCTGCGCTATCCCTCTACCCTTCCAAGCATAATGTCTTTCTTTAAGGACTGATTCCTCTTGGTCACGTGCCTAAAATATGGAGGCAGAGCTTTAAAATCCTTGCCTCCAAGAAGCAGGTTTGTTTCATCTTCTCCGAGACAGACCTGTTTGTTTTCTTGGTGGTTCATGGTATGTTGAATACTCTTCTCCAGCACCACAACTCAAAGGCATCAATTCTTCTGTTATTCTTAGTTCACTGTCCAACTCTCTGATGCAAAGCAAGTAATTGTGAAGATCATGGACTGAATCAGGCCCACCTTAATCTCTATACTGGCATCATTGGTCTTTAGCATTTTGGAGAGGTCTCTGACAGCAGATTTCACTAATGAAATTCGTCCTTTGATTTCCTGACTGCTAGTGCCAAGAGCATTTGGTTAGAAAGAAAATATTGCACAGTCCAGGTCAAATTGCATCAAAATTCACATCAAACAGAAGATGAGAAAGTTAAGTCAACCACAGATTCAGTAAGAGGTCAAAGTGAAAAGCAGTTTTTATAGCAACTAATGCAACGTCAGGCTACATTAATAGATAATTTGATGTCAGTGGAGTGACTGGCCTAAACTTCCTTCCTGGTGCTGACTTGGTTGTATTAGTTTCACAATGTGTGATGTAGGGGCCAATGTTCTGAGAAGACCTTGGCCAAATCTACTAGAGAAAGAAGGGTGTTCAAGGGTCTGGGGACTATCAGTGATGACGGGCTTCAGGACCTACACATGTTTAGCCAGGAGGTGACCTCTCTCTGACCTCTGTGTGTGTTTGTGTTGATATCTATATATAACATTTCCCATTTCAATGGTTTTCTTTTACATTCACAATTTACTCACTCAGTCATTGTTATTGAAATAGTTATAAACTGTAGTTGACCTTCCATTGTGTTTCCAAAGCTGTAAATTGCATGGGAGAAGATTCCTTATCTTTCTTCTTAGTGGATTTGAACTGCCAGGGAAGTGTGGCCTTTGGGTCAGCAACACAACTCTCTAAGAACTATGCCACCAGGGCTCACTTATACCAGTCATATGAATCATGGTCTCTATGTTGTGCAATCATCACTCCTCATCTGTTTCCAAAATTTTTCATCATCCTTACTAGAAACACTGTGCCTCCTTAAGCAATAATTCTTCCAGTCTCTGGTAGCTACCCATAAACTTTGGTCTCTATACCCTTGTCTACTCTATGATTTCAAAACTTTGGATACTGGAATCCACATTCCTAGCTTTCTGAAAGAGTGTTCAGAATACAGTTCCTGGATGACTCAGGGCTGTCATTCCCGACATGACCTCAGATGCTGTGAAGTAAAGCAGCTTCAGGCGACCCTATTGTGTTATGTAATTTCCATAAAAGCACATAAAACATCTGCTCCTCAATGCATATATCAACTCAGTATATGATTTGGTGACACTAATTACACTAGTCATGTCCTATAACCATCACCACTGTTCCCAAATTGCTTCCTTATCCTTAAGAAAAACTCAGTTCTCCCCTCAATTATTCCCCTTTTTCTTCTTCTTTCACTCACTTCTCATAATTATTATCAAATTTTGGTCTCTTTGAGTCTCTTCTAGGGAGTGTTGGTGGCCTAGTGGTAAGGAGCTATAAGTATTGCAATCCCAAAGGCACACAGTTCAAATCTATCAGGGCTTCATGGGAGAAAATAGGCAATCTCCTCTAATGCAATGAAACTGCCTCTGAAAACCTGATGGAGGATCAGATATGGGTTGGTTCCGACTCAATGGTACACAACAATGAGTCTATTCTAGATATGTCATATAAATGGAATCATCTAATGTTTGTCCTTTTGTGACAATAAGAATAATGTTTTCAAGTTCATCCATGTCATAGAAATAAAGTGTGTATCGGAACTTCATTCTCTTTATTGACTAATAACATCTTTTCCCCCCCAGGTAGTTTATTTTTTATTTTTTTTATTTTATTAATTTTAATGAAAATTTACAGAGACTTTGGATTTCCATTCACTCATTGTTGCACTTTTCTCCCTGCTCACCCCCACCCCCCAGTACACTCTTCTCTTTGAAAAGTAAAAGAAAAATTCTTTCATTGTTTTACAAACCCTCCCCCATGGTCCACTTCACTATGCAGTCTTCGCTCTGGACTCCTGTCATGACAAAAATACCTAATCACATATCTCTCTTAAACAGTTTTCTCCCTCACCTGTTTCAATGCAGTATACGTTATTTATCCCATCTTTCACAGTCTCCTCCCAACCCTGATGTCAGTCCTGTTTTACAACAGTGGTACTGTGAAGTATTTGTCCTTTGTGACTGAGATACAGCATAATGTCCTCCAGGGTCACCCATTTTGAATAATATTGCATGAGTTCCTTGTTTTTCAATGCAGCATAATATTCTATTGTGTGAATATACCACAGCTTCTCTATCCATTCGTTTGTTGATGGGCACTTAGGTTGTTTCCAACTCCTTGCTATTGTGAACAGAGCCGCAATAAACATGGGTGTGCATATATCTGCTTGGGTGGCAGTTATGGTCTCTTTGGGGTGTATTCCCAGTAGTGGATTTGCGGGGTCAAATGATATCTCTATTTGCAACTTTCTGAGAAAGTGCCATACTGTCTTCCACAGTGGTTGCACCATTTTAGACTAATAGCATCTTATTGCCTGGACTTATCAAGTGCCCCATTGGTTCAGGGATTAACTACTAACTTGAACTATTAATCCAAAGGTTGGTGGTTTGGACTCATGAGCTGTTTCAAGGTAGAAAGATGTGGCAATTTGCTTCTGTCAGATTACTGCCTAGGAAACCCCATGGCAAAGTTCTGCTTTGTCCTATACAGTCACTATGACTGGGAATCAGCTTGATATCCATGACCTGGGACTTGAGTTACATCACGTTTTATTTATCCATTTATCTATTGATAGACACTTGGGTTGTTTCCCCTTTTGGGCTATTATGAGTAAAGCAATAAGGAACATCAATACACACGTATCTGAGTACCTGCTTTTAAGTCTTTTGGATATGTGCATGGGTGTGGAATTGCTGTGTCATACAAGAATTTTATGTTTAACTTTTTTAACAGAGGAACATATGACTTCCGAAAGACATGATTATGGCCTTAAAATATTTGATGAGTTGTCAATAAAGAAGTGGTTTGTGGCATGTTCTATGTTATTCTGTAGAACAGAAATGGAATCATTAAGAATGAAGGTTGTTCTTCAGTGAGTAAGTGACTAGGGTCTTAAAGCTTGTGAGTAGCCATCTAAGGTGAAACTATTTTCCTCTATTCATAATAAGAAAGAGGAAAGAAAAACAAAGATGTGCTGAAAAAATTAGTCCAAGGTCTAACGAACCACATGAACCTCAACTTCCACAACCCTGAGGCTAGAAAAACTAGATGATCCCTGACTTCCACCAGTGACAAAAATCAGAGGGATCACAGTTAGAGTCTGGGTAGTGCAGGGGAAAATGTGGAACAGAATTCAATGAACGTGCTTGGAAATGGCCAGGCTTACTGGTCCGTTGAGACTGGTGGAACGCTCGATACTTTGGCCTTTTGTCATTTTTCATACTTGGGGGAAGAAAACCTATCTTAATGGCTCTGCTTTCAGCGAAATAATAGACAGTGAGGAGACCAATAACATTAGAGAGGCATTAACTCTGGGATAACCAATTATATAAGGCCAAAGAGCAGTATTTGTCCAAAGATAGAGACCTGAAGGCAGGAAGGAGAAGCAAACGATTAGCAGAGATGAGAATTTCAGGGATCAAGTGGGGAAAGGGTGATTACATTGTTATAAATTTATAATGTTATAAAATTGTTAAATTTTATAATGTTATAAAATTGTTAAAATTTATAATGTTATAAAATATTGTATTGAGTATTCTAATTAATGTTATGAAACAAAATTTTTATGACTGATGGAATGAAAAGTCAATATGCTTTGCAAATTGTCACTCAAACCGTACTTTTAAGAAAGAGTTAGGAAAAAAGGAAAGAAGGTTAGCAGAAACTACTTTTGTAATTTTTTAAAAAAAATATTGTACTGGTTTAAGAAGAACCTATTTTTGCTAAATGTAAGAATTTCTCAACATTGCTGCCTTACCACAGCATGGTCTGGAGTGTGCTCAGGGAAATGCTGGGGTCTGAACATCAGAAATCTTGTAGGAAGAAATCTCCTTTGGAAGGAAAGTGGACTAAGTTCCCATTAATGTAAAGATTCTGTGAGCCTTCAGTGGTTATTTTTGTCCTACACTCTTTTTTTTTAATTTTATTATTATTTTGTGTGTCTGTGTACCGTCAAATCAGATCTGACTGGTACAGGAGGAGATTGTCCCTCCTTTCCCGGCAGAGCATCTGGTGGATTTGAACCATGCGCCTCTGGGATTGTAGTGCAGCTTCTTGCCACTAGGCCACCAGAGCTCCCCTGTCCTACACTCTTTTATTGCAGTAGATAATTATGTTAGTGTCTTTGGCCTTCTCATTCCCAAAAGGATAGTAAACTACATTGTTGTTGTTGTTATGTGCCGTCGAGTCGTTTGCGACTCATAGCGACCCTATGTACAACAGCCCTAAACCGTGCTCTGTCCTGTGCCAATCTCATTGCCTCTGACACACCCATCCCGATTACCCCAGTCACTGAATCAATCCACCTCATAGAGGGTCTTCCCCTCCTGCTGCCCCTCTACTCTACCCAGCATGATGTCCCTCCCTAAAGACCTGTCTCTCCTTGCAACATGTCCAAAGTATGTCAGACGAAGCCCCAGAATCCTTGCCTCCAAGGAGCAGCCTGGTTTGATCCTCTCTACGATGAATCTGTTTGTTTTCTTGGCAGTCCATGGTACATTCAATACTCTTCTCCAGCACCACGCTCATATTTTTTTAAAAAAACAACCAAAACTTTTAATGAAACACTGAATCTATAAGGACTCCTGGGGAAGAATGAGTTGTTACAGGATTTGGACACTGAATTTAAGCCCGAGCTTGCTCACAGGCTGGGCAAGGAGAACTGTGTGACGTGACAGAGTCTTAGGGCTCACATCTGTATTAATATTGACCTCCCAAAAGGATTACAGATGCCTGACTGACGAAAACAAGTCCTTTATTTTATTTCAGTTCTAGCGGCATCTATCAGAATATCTTATACAGAGTAGGTGCTCATTGTATTTTAAATGAAATTAATTTCTTAACACTGGAATAAGATATTTTGTTCCTTTATTTTCCTCTCTGGATTTTGCAGAAGGAAAATCCTGCCAGGTTATAAATAATAGTTCTGAAACTGTATTATATTGCTCTAATATTTGGCCTTTTGGGAGCTCTGATGACATAGGCCATAGGGAGTTTTGCTGCTAACCCAAGGGTCAGTCTTTTCTGGAATTTAGAATCCACTAGTGGCTCCTCAGCAGAATTATGGGTAATCTCCCATTCAATTTACAGTCTCAGAATCCAGTGGAGGGTCAGCTTGAGTCAGTTCTGACTAGATGGCAAAAGTTTTAAACTTGGCCTTTAGTAAGCACCCAACCCCAAACCCCACTGGTTCAAGTCCATCTCTGTACGACTGATTTTAATTGCCCCATAGTTTTCCAAAGTTGTAAATCTTTATGGAAATAGTCTATCTCCTCTTATTTTTGAAGAGTAGTTGGTAGATGTGAATCTTTTTGGTTAACAGCAAAAAAAATACCTTTCCGTAAGCCCCAAACTGTCATAATTTCATCTATAGACACTTCTTCATGCTTTCATAATAGGTTTCTGCATTAAATGTGCTGTGGTTATAGCTTTCTTAAGGCACTAGCTTTATTTCCTCTGTAGCTTTTCTCTATGCCCAGGAATAACAATGATGAAAATATATTTCATTTACTTAGAACATAAGCACTGTTATATGTGATTTATGTATATTTACCTACTTAATCCTTCCCACGGTGTTATTAAACAGTTACCACTATTAGCCTGGAGAATTCTTGGGTGGTGCAAATGATTAATATATTTGGCTGCTAACCAAAAGGTCGGTCAGTAGTTCTAGTCCACTCGGAGGTGCCTCTGAAGACAGGCCTGGGGATTTACTTCTACTGAAGCCCTGTAGAGCATAGCTTCCTATGGGATTTCACAGGTCAGAAGTAACTTGACAGCATTTGGTTTGGTTTTACTTTCTTTTTATTTCTTTTCACTTGAGGAATAGAGACAGAGAGTTTAAGGAACTTGCCTGAGCTGGTAAGCAGTTGAACCAGACTATGAACCTAGCACTCTGACTCTAGATTCTGTGCTCTTAGCCACCATGTCGTTCTGTCTCTCTCAGCAAGGTGTCCTTCACACAATGTGTATTTAATCAAGCTAGTGATGGACTAAAATCTGAGGTAGGTTCTGTTTTCTCTACAATGTGACACCAGGTGGTTAACTGGTTTCCTCTGTACCCCTTCTCTTTCCATTGTTCCTCTGCTCTCTGGAAACTAGCTAAAAACTCTCCTTCTGTGTGAGCTCTATTTCCCTTCCTGAGGCAGGTTTCTACAATTGGCCAGTATCCAGCTCTTCTTGGCTCAGGGCTTTGGAACAAAAGACACAAGACTGAGCTTCTTAAAGTGACTCACATCTGTTTGGAGTGGGCACAGCCTATCTGGTTTTGTGCCACTTTGCAATTCTTCCTCTACAAACCCACCTCCTTTCTTTGTCCCCCCAACCATGAGTGCCAGATGGCATATATTTATTTTTAAATCAATGTGAATTTTAATACATGTAGCTTTGAGAATTTGACAACATTCCGTCACCCTTAGGATAATTAGAGCAACCCCATGGTATTTGCAAACCCAGGCCTGGATTGGTGCTGTAGGGCATGGTGAGCAATCGCTCTCCATCGATGACCTCAGGTAGATGCTTAATAGGTGTTTCCTGATGATGACATCTCAGTACATGTGCCCAGATGACTAGGAATAAGCAAGCCCTTTGTATAACTTTGCACAAATCAGGGTACAAGGGGACAGGTCTGTGCCTGGCATCTCTTGCTTCTGTTCCTATTAGACACAGAAAAAGTCAGTAGTAGAAACAAAGCAGAAGGTGTGTCCATGGGAACCACATCCTCCTCTATGCATTTTTGTTTTTTCCACACAGCCTGGAGTCAGCCTCTTTCCTTTATTCTAACTAACCATATCACTGGCACCAAGCACAGTGTCTGCACTTTTCGAAATCTCTATTCCCGTGAATGTTCTCCATTATAGAAGGCTTGTCAGGGCTGTAGGGTTGGGAGAGGCTCCTTGGCTTAAAGTAATGAATGAGCAAGTGGGCACAGGACCCTGCATGTCTAAAAACAACACGTGCTCTTCCAGAGCCTTCAATTGGCTGAGAAAAAAAAGTCAGAGTCCAGACATACTGGTCACACATGTCTGGAGTATTCAGCCCATACATTCCTGAACTTGGCTGACACGAACAACAAAAGATAAGCAAACACCAAGAATGGTTCGCTAATGTTTTGAGACCAATCTGTATGCCAATGTTTGTTGCAGTCCCATCCACAATCATAAAAAAGTGGAAACAACCTAAACATCTATCAATAGATTAATAGACAATCCCAATATGATGGATGCACACATAGTGGAATATTATGTCACAATAAAGTTAAATGGGGTCCTGAGACATACGGCATGTACATAAACCCTGAGAATATTATTGCTCCTGTGAGGTCACCGAACCATTAGGTCGACTCTGACTCACAATGACTGTATACATAAAATAGATCAAAATCTTGCCTGTACTTTAGGTCACTGTTTCAGTCACCATGACAATCTAGCTCATTGAGGGTCTTCCTTTCCTTAGACGACTATTTTTCCAAGCATGATATCCTTTCCCAAGGTAGAAGTTTTCCTGTTAACATGTTCAACATATATATGATAGTTTATGTGAGATAGTCTCATCAGAATAGATTTTATGGAGCACTCTTACTGTATTTCTTCTAAGATAGAGGTGTTTGTTCTTTTCGCAGTTCATGGTATATTAAATACTCTTCACCAACACCACAATTCAAAGAGATCAATTCTTTTTTAGTCTTCCTTATTCATTGTCCAACTTTCACATGTCTATGAAGGAATTGCCAATACCATGACTTGGGTGAGAACACCACACTTTAAAGCAATATTCTTACTCTATAGCACTTCAAAGAGGCAATATATACACCAGATAGAAAAAAAATGCAACTGCCTGTTGGGGGAAAGAGGTCTCTGGCTGCTGTGATAATCAACACTACCAAGAACAAGTCCATACTTTAGAATAGGTGAGTACAGGCTGGAGAGATCCTCACTAGGCTACACACAAGAACTGAAGAGATAGCCAGATAAAGATAGACCCCTGCTCCCTTGACCTCACATGGGACACAGAGAGTGCACCTGCTTGCCAGGGAAAGGTGGTCTCTGGCAGCCCTGTGCACCAGCACCACCAAGGACAATTTCAAACTTTAGAAGAGGCAAGTAGCAGTTACGTGAGATTCCTCCAAGGATGTGCAGCTGTTTAATGGGATGCTGAAGGACCTTAGGAAAGGGGAGCTTCCTCACTGCACAGGGCCAGAAAGGACTCCTAGCATAGTGAATTTCCCTCTCTCATAAAGGGAATACTTTAAGTCTGCAACTAAAAAATAACATAATAAAAATAAAGAGTAGTCAACAACCTACATACACACAATAGAAACAGCCTAAGACATAGCAAGAAAAGTTTCACATAATATCAACAAAGCAGCAGAAAATGTCAAACATTCTGAAAAACAAAATAAGCCTCTTCCTAAAAAACCAGAGCATACTGCACACACAATGAATATCCCAGGGACAGAGAAGCAGAAGAAATAGATTGATGTGGAGCCATATGAACAGCTACATAATAAGGAATAAGTAATGGAAGAGAAGATGAAAACTATAAATAAAGCAAATATCCCAGAGACAGAGAACCAGGAAAAATACACTAAAGAGGAGTTATATGAATAGCTATAGGAGAAGGTGGAAATGATGAAAGAAATATTGGAAGCCATAAATAAAACACATTTCCCAAAGACAGGGAGCCAGAAGAAATATATTGACATGAAGGAACATAAACAACTACTGAAGAAATGCCAAAAGATGGAAGAAAGCATTGATACTATATATAAAAAGGTAGAAGAAATTAAAAAATTAACACAAGATAAAGAAGGTACAGCTAACACAGTCCTGAATAAACAGGAATATATACAAACACAATCCAAAATATCAGGACCAAAATGGCAGAAGTTTCCAATATGCTGGAGTAGCAAAAAAAGCAGAACAGAAGAGAAGGAACAGAGAGCCCGTGAGCTAGAAGACAAGAACGTCAAAGAGAACATACTAGAAGAGAAAACAGAGGAAAATGAAGAAAATATTAGAATCATGAAAGGACATAAAAAGGAAGAACATACATGTGGTTAGATTCCAGAACACAAAGTGGGAGGCTGGGTGGTGGTGGTGGTGGGGGACGACGACAAAGAAAAGACAGAAAATTGTGGAGAAGGTACAAGAAGAAAAATTCCCAAGTAATATAAAGAAGGGAGGAATCTCCATTCAAGAAGCTCGGCAAACCCTAAACAGAAGAGATCCAAAAAGAAAAACAATAAGACATACCATAGTCAAATTCTCAAGGATAAAATACAAGAAAAAGAGTCACCTACAAAGGACAACCAATTAGACTAAGTTCTGTTATCTCAGCAGAAACCATGGGAGCAAGAAGACAACAGGATGATATATACAGAAGGTTGAAAGAAAACAATTGCCTGTCGAGGATCCTCTATCCAGTAAAGCTGTCCATCAAATATGAAGGAGAAATTATGTCATTTGCAGAACAACAGGAACTAAAGAACTTTGTGAAAACTAGACCAACTCTGCAAGAAATTTTGTGAGAATTTCTTCACACAATGACTCAAAGGAAAGTAGATGAACCATTGTAACCAGAAACATTAGCGAAAACAACTCCACAGTAAAATGGCAGTGATAAATGGCCTGTCAATAATCACACTTAATGTGAATGGAATAAATAACAATTAAGAGAAAAAGAATAGCAGAATGGATTAAAAACAAACAAATCTCATCAATTTGTTACCTAGGTGAGACACATTTAGAAAACTAGGAAAAATATAGAATAAATATCAAAGACTGGAGGGGGACCATACAAAAAACATGGCACCCACCAAAAAGGAGGAGAGGCAATACTAATCTCTGATTAGAGAGACTTGAGGATGAAAATTGCCATAGAAGATAAGGAAGGCACTATGTAATGATTAAAGGTACAATAGACCAAGAAGACATAACCTTGGTCGGTTATCTTTGCACCAAATGACAGACATGAAAAAAAAAATATGTAAAACCACACTTAATAGCCTTGAAGAAACAAAAAGGACAGCACCACAATAGTGGTTTGTTGTTATCATTAGGTGCTGTCAAGCTGAGTATGACTCATAGTGATCCTATGAACAGCAATTCTGAAACCTGCCCTATCCTTTGCCATTCTTATCATCTCTGAGACACTAAAGCCCAAGTCACAAAACAATCCATCTCACTGGAGGTATTTCTCTCTTTTGCTGACCCTTCATCTTTTCAAACATGATGTCCCTTTCCAAGGAATAGCTTTGCCTAGCTACATGTCCAAAGTATCATAGACAAAGTTTGGTCATCCTTGCCTCCAAGGAACATTCTGGCTGGACCCTTTCCAGGACATATTTGGGTTTTGGGTTTGTTTGTTTTTTTTGGCAATCCATGGGATATACAATACTTTTCTCCAGTACCACAACTCAAAGGCAACAATTCTTCTTCTGTCATCCTTATTCATTGTCCAATCTCTGATGTGTAGCAAGTGATTGAGAAGAACATGGCCTGAAGTGGATGCACCTTGGTCTTCAAATTGACATCATAGCTCTTTAGTATTTTGGAGAGGTCCCTGACAGTAGACTTGCCCAAGACAATACATCTCCTGATTACCTGACTGCTGGTACCAAGGGTGTTGATTATTGATCAAAGTAAGATTAAATCATTGACAGCTTCAATCTTTTCTCCTTCTATTGTAATGTTGACTGTTGGGCCTGTGGTCAGGATCTTTGTCTTTTTGATGATGAGATGTAGTCCATACTGAAGGCTATATGAGACTTTAACACATCATTCTCACTAAATGATAGATTTAAAAAAAAAAAAGTTCCTGGCTCAAATGGCTTCATGACCGAATTCTACTAAACATTCAAAGAAGTTCTATCAACAATTCTACTTAAATTATGTCAAAATATAGGAAAAGAAGGAAGGGTCCTAGAATAATTCTATGAAATAAGCATAACCCAAATACTAAAACCACAGGAGAGGAAGACCCAGGATGAGATGGATTGACTCAGTAACTGGGGAAATGGGATTAGGTCTGTCAGAGACAATGAAACTGGCTCAAGTTAGGGTAGAGTTCAGAGCTATTGTACACAGGGTTACTATGAGTTGCAGGCAATTCAACAGCACATAACAACAACAATACCAAAACCAGGCAAAGACATTACCAAAAAAGGAAACAGACCAATATTTCTCCTGAATATAGATGCAAAAATCCTGGCCAATATTATCCAACAGCACATTAAAAAATAATTTATTATGACCAAGTTGGATTCACAACAGTTATGAATGGTTAAGAATGGTTCAACATAAGAAAACGTAAAAACAATCTATGTAATTTATCACTACAAAAAAGTAAAGAACAAAGAACCACATGATTCTGTCAATTGATGCGGAAAAGGCCTTCTACAAAATCCAAACACCCTTTCCCAATTAAAACACTCAGCAAACTAGGGATAGAAGGGAATTTCCTGAATGAAAACTATATATGCAAAATCATGAGCTAACATCATTCTCAATGGAGAAAAACTGAAGGCATTCCCCTCATCAACAAGGACAAAGCAAGGATGCTCACTCTCACCACTACTGTTTAATGTTGTATTGGAAGTCCTTGCAAGGGCAATACAACAAGAGAAGGAAATAAGAGGCATCTAAATTGGCAGAGAGGGGGTAAAACTATTGGTATATGCAGATGATAAGATAATGTACACAGAAAACCCAAAGGACTCAACAAAAAACCTTTTAGACTAGAATATCACTTTAGTAGAGTGGTAGGATACAAGATCAATATGCAAAAAACAGTGAGATTGCTCAAAGGAGGAAATTAAGGAAAAGGATACTAAGAAAGCAATATGATTTTTTAAATTATACTAGCTTATTTACATAATTTGAATACATTGTTTTTCAGATCAGATTTTTTTTACTTCTTTTTTTTTTAAATTTAGGTTGTTTAGTTTTCATTTCAATGAACATCTACAGAGATTTTGGGATTCCATTCATTCATTGTTGCACCCTTCTCCCCACACACCCCCCCCCCCCCCCCCCCCATTTGCTCCTCTCCTTGAAAAGCAAAAGAAAAACTCCCTCATTGGTACACAATCCCCTCCGCACTTCCCCCAACCCCAAATACAATCCACTCTGCAACCCTCATTCCGTACTCTTACGATAAACATAATGCACTATAATACTTTTAGACTATTCTCTCCCCCATAGACTTCAATGCCGTAAACATATTTCATCCAGTTTTTCTCAGATCAGATTTTTCCAATTTTCCTCAACCCCCACCGATCAAGTTGTACAAACCCATGATTAATCTCTCCCCCCAAACCTGCATATCCTCATCCCTCTGCTTCCACCTCCCCCCCTTGGATCCACATACTCATTCTACAATAATAGTTTTATACAGTATTTATCCTTGTGGGGCTGAGTTAGTAGTTAGTTCACTCAGCATAATGCTCTCCAGTCCCTCCCAAGGTAAGTAATAATTTATAAAATCATGGCTTCTGCATGTTAAGTAGTATTTAATTGTATGAATATACCATGATTTATCAATCCATTTGATTGTGGTTGGACATCTGGACTGTTTCCATGTTCCTGCAATGGTGAATAAAACTGCTATGAACATTGGTGTCCAAGTCTCATTTGAGCCTCAGTTCTCATTTTCTCAGAGTATATTCCAAGCAATGGAATAGCTGGGTTATATGGAATTTCTATGTTCAGCTTTTTGAGGAAGCACCAAATTGCCTTCCAGAATGGTTGTACCATTTCACAATCCCACCAACAATGAATAAGAGTTCCTATCTTGCCACATCCTCTCCAATATTTATTACTTTCTGTCCTGTTAAACTTCGCCACTGTTACTGGAATGAGATGGTGTCTCATTGTGGTTTTGATTTGCATCTCTCTTACTGCCAATGATTTGGAGCATTTCTTCATGTGTCTGTTGGTCATTTGAATATCTTCCTCTGTGAAAAGGCTTTCCATGTCTTTTGCCCATTTTGTAATTAGTAAATTAGAGCTGAGACATAACGGAGATTCGTACACCAGTGTTCACAGTGGCAATGGTTATTCACCAATGCAAGAACATGGAAATATCCCAAATGTCCAACCACAATTGAATGGATTGAGAAATTGTAATACATTCATATGATGGAATATTATGTAGCACGCAGGAGCAATGATTTTTAAAAATACTATGTAACATGGGGAAGGCTGGAGAGCTTCATGTCGAGTGAACTAATTCATAAGGACAAATGCTGCGTAAGACTATTATCGTAAAATAGGAGGATTACTAGTAAGATGTTCATAAAAGTCCAAAAGGGGTAGGGGAGGGAAGAGTGAGCTGAAGATGGAGATGAAGGAAATCACGAGGCCACAGAGTTTGGTGGTCAGAGGGAGGGGGTGAAAGAAGTAGGAAAGAGCCAGTGGGGACTTAATAAGGTGAGGTAATTGTGGTCATGAATCACTGGTGATTTTATAAAACATAATATATGGGAATGGTCATATGAAATATAATGTGAATAAAGGAATGTGGGAAACACAATGTATATAAACAAAGCATAATGTATATGAATTTGTATGCAAACCAATGTTAAAGAAAAACAATTTTTAAGATTTAAGAATAAAAAAATTAAGAGGCAATAGATTTGTTCCAAGCAGTAAGCTATTTGATTTCTTTTCTTTTCTCTTTGATTTCTTGACTACTTTTGCCATGGGTGTTGATTGTGGATCTTAGTAAAATTAAATACCTGACACTTTCAATCTTTTCTCCAGCTACCATGATGTTGTTTTTAGTCCAATTGGGAAATTTTTATTTCCTTGTTGTTGAAGTGTAATCTATATTGAAGGCTATATAATCTTTGAGCTTCATCAACCAGAGCTTCATTCAGCAAAGCAAGATTGTGCCATCTGCATATTGTAAATTATTGATGAGTCATTCTCCTGATGCTGCATTTGTCTCCATACAGTTCAATTTCTTGGGTTATTTGCTCAGCATAGGAATTAAATAAGTGGAAACCTATTGCTATCAAGTCCATTCCAATTACAGCTTTCTTCCACTGGATTTCTGAGGAAATCAGTGGAAGGCAACTGCTGATCTTTTTCCTACAGAACCATTGGTAGATTAAAACTACTGGAAATACACACCCTTTGAGTTATCAGGACAGCTCTCTGTGGGGTAAGGTATCCTCTTACATATAGCTTTCCTAATTGTAAACTATATAGTATCTCCTTGATATTTTCAAACAACTGTATCTAGGTCTATATCACTGATTCCACATGAGCAATATTAAGAATGCCAATAAAAATGTAAAATACTAATATAAACTTCTATTTATTTTTGCTACGATAAATAACAGTTTCATCACTTACCACCTCCACTCAAGAAAATTTTAACCAGAATTGCTTATAAATAGTAAAATGGAAAGCCTTAATTTTTTTCCCTCCACATTTCTTCTCCATGTTCTGCCTTTGGCAGACAGACAGAGATTGGGAGATATAATAGACCTGCAGGGCACATATGAGGCATTGAAGAAGTAAGTACTTGGGTACTCATTAAGGTAAAGGCATAGAACTAGCAAGAATCCAGGATTGACTGGAAAAGCTCAGTCTGGGTTACTACAGTAAGTAGGATGACAACCCTAGGCATCACTGGCAGACTTTCAAGTCTGAATGGAGCAAAAAGGTGATCTTAAGCAAAGTTTGATGCTGAGAGATAATGCATAATACAAGATGCTGGCCCTTTAATAAGTTCTTCCCACAAAGTGATTTCTTGGTTTCCTATTGTGATGTATTCAGAAATGCTTCAACACTCGGTCCTTGATTAGCAGAGTAAGCAATTTCCAGAGAGGATTCTTGTCTGCCTACTCAACAGACTTTAGAATCACTGTCCAAATGGAAACAACATCCCCTGGGACAAACAAACACACTCTACTTCGGTGTCTGTTGTCTCCCAAAGGTTTCCTTCATTCAGATTCCTAAGCAGCAACCATGACTCACAATTTTAGTACCAGAAAGCTTCTTTTTAGTGAATCCAAGATGCTTTCTGGTGTCAGAAACAAGAGCTCTAGAAGTAAGGCTGCTGTTGATGTGATACCCAGGCTAACTTCCAAGAGAGATGCTTAATTAAAAAAAAACAAAAAACAAGGAAGTTCCAATAACAGTGAAAAGGATTGTAATCATTCACAAATCTTTAGTGAGCTAAGAATAATGGGTGACTGTGGGAACGGTTCCAGGGTTCTGAGACTCAAACAAATATCTGCATGTTCCTAGAGGGACACCCTTGGATGGTACAAATGATTAACATGCTTGGCTGCTAATGGAATGATTGGAGGTTCAAGTTCATCCAGAGACACCTCGGAAGAAAGTCCTGGTAAATTACTTCTGAGAAATCATCCATGGAAAACCCTGTGAAGCAAAGTTCTACCCTGACACACATGGGGTCACTGCACATCAGAATAAACTTGATGGTAACTGGTTTCTTGGTTCCCACAGGTGATTTTGTAGGATTAAAACAAAACAAAACACCAATCTAAAACCAACAGATTCTTGCTAATAAATTTACAGAGGCTCATCCAGAAGTCATAGTACTTTGAGCAAGAAATTAAAGAAATAAAAACCCTTGAGATATCTTAATTTACCTGAGATATCCAAAAAGAAGGAAAAGAAACTCTTTTGGGTAACATATTGGTTGAAGTCAGAGGCAACAGAAGATGGACGCTGAGTGGTCAGCGGCTGTGTTTTGCTCAACCATTTTATTATGCTTTCACAGTGAAATAACATGAGAAATCTAGAAAGGTAAATACAAAGAGACAGAAAGTAGTTTAGAGGTTACCAGGGGCTAAAAGAAGGAAGAAAGTATGAAATGACAGAAGAACTGAGCTGTGGGCCACTTAACTCTGCTGAATCAATGTCTCCTGACTGAGAGAAGAGGCTTCGGGGAATCAATGTCTTACTTTAGGGACTGGAGCACAGAGGGTGTCCTGTGGGAATCAGAAGCACAGGCAGCCTGAGCTTATCTGTGTTGGTAGCTCTTTCCTCTTTGGTGCTAAGACACCCTAAGGGCCCCTCCGCTCTACTTCCTCGTCCAGAAACAGAGACTACCTTCCAGACTTTGTTCATCAGATAGGGGCTCATAGAAGTCATCTCCTCTACCCACAGACCGAGAGAGCTAGCACGGAAGAAGGCTGAGACGTGACTAGGCCAAAGCTGACGTCATGATCCAGTTGGAGGCCTGGCAGCAAGAGTGTGTTCATGTCATTTTGCTTCCTGTCCAGAAAGTCAGCTAGCACCTGGGACAAGATCACCTCTAAGTCCTTCTCTCTGCCCCGCCTCTTTACCCTAGCAAACACAAGCTCACATACCAATATGTACGCATACATACACACATATATACACACATAACTATTCTTCACCCTGTGCGTCTCTCATATGTATAAGTAAATATATAACTTGTGCAAATTTATACTACACATATCTGTATATGTAGAAAAATGAATATATTTATGAATATATGCAAATAATTTACATAGATATATGTGTAAAGTGTATGTGTCTATGATGTGCAAATTTGTAAATGATAGAGTCCTGAACATACCATGGACTGCCAAGAAAACAAATAGGTCTGCCTTGGAGAGAGTGAAGCCAAGTTTCTCCTTGGAGGCTAGGATTTTGAAGCTCTGTCTCACATACTTTGGGCACGTGGCCAGGAGGGACTGATCCTTGCTCAGAAGGGTGGAGGGATGGCCTAGGAGAGGAAGACCCTGGATGAGATGGATTCATACAGTAACTGGGGCAATGAGGGGTAGGTGTGTCGGAGTCAGTGAGATTGGCTCAGGACAGGGCAGGTTTCAGAGCTATTGTACATTAGGTCACTATGAGTCACAGGCAACTCGACTATACATAACAACAATTACGGTTTTGCACAAATGTGTGCAGTATAACTCTGCTTATGAAGGCAATGTATTTGTTTATGTATATGAGACAATCCACAGAGTGGGCAATATATGTTTGCATGTATTTGGTTGTGTATTTGTGCACATATGCGTGTGTGTACATTGGTGTCAGCAAATGAGAGGAAACTCCTCCACAAGGTGGATTGACACAGTGACTGAAACAGTGGTTTAAGCACAGCAGAGATTCTGAGGATGTACAGGATTGAATTCTGTTACACTGCTGAGTCGGAGCTAACTCTGGGGCACCTAAAACTTACTGGATTTTGGGGTTTTTTTCAGCACACTTAAAGTCAAATATATATGATTTGACTTTATATGAGGAAGACGTGGCTTTCTAATAAATCAGTGAGGCTCCTCTGGTATTTCACTTGGCCCAGGAAAAAATGTAGAGTTCCTGTCCTTACACCCTTAGTTTCCAAGACTTTCAGCTCCCAGGCCTGCCTGTCACCTCCTTGTTCTACAGTCCTCATCTGACTGGCAACATTGTAGACTTTTCTTCTTCTGATGGCCTTTGTGATGTGGAGGGAGAAAGAACTGGGCCATGGGCCAGGAATGAGGACAATAGGTGAGTTTAGCACACATGGCCCTGGGCAGGACAAACAATTAACACATACAAGTTCAAGTACACTCAAAAGCTCCTCAGAAGAAAGTCCTGGTGATCTACTCCTGGGAAACCAGCACTGAGAATGCGGCGGAGTACGGCTCTGCTCCAACACTCACGGGGCTGCCGTGAATCAAAATGGACTAGACAAAAGTGATTTGCTCTTTATTTTAAAACCAGACAAATCTGCCTTTCAACTTCTCACAAAGCAAGTATCTTTATACTACCTCAAAAATGTTTCATAACCTGTTATTTGTGGAAAGGTGCACTATTTCATTTTTAGCTCAAACGATGTCTAATAGTTCAAATCATTTCTCAATGCATGTCATTTGGCCCTGGTCAAAGCACTCACTAGACACTACAGGAGAAGAATGAGGAGGCAGCCTGCTTTTATAAAGGTTTTCAGCTTTGGAAATCCTATGTGGCATTTCTATTCTGCTCTATAGGGTCTCTATGAGTCTAAAGAAATTGGACACCAACAGGTTTTGTTTGTTCCATTGTTTATGTGCTAGCATGACATACAGTGGTAGGATCTGGAGCCACAAAAATGCCTGGGTAAATAATAGTCCTTGCTTTTAGGAAATTCAGTAATGAAAATGTATACATAAACATGAAACTCTCAATTTAATATGATAAGAGATACTGTACAGATGTGCAGGGGTCATGAGGAAGCACAGGTGGACTTTTAGGCTAGGTTGGTAGGTACGGGAAACTCCCCTGGGGGAGAAATACATGCACTGTCTTAAAGTACAATTAAAGAAGCGTGAAGAAAAGTAAAGGAGTATGAAGAAACAGGGCAGGACATTTCAAAGCCTCAGCACTGTAAGAAAACACAGGAATGCGATATCAGTCCATCTTGTTAGGGGGTTTTCCTCTTTTTTGTGTGTGATCTTCTATTTTACCAGACATGTCCTTTTCCAGTGACTGATCTCTCCTGGTAACATGTCCAAAGTATGAGTGACCAAAGTCTCACCATCTTTCCACCTATGGGAAATTCTGGCCCAAGTTCTATTTCCTTACTTCTCTGAATCTCAATTTCATTTCTCTCTTGTTGTTAAGTACCGTCGAGTCAGAACAGAACCATAGCTGACCCGCCAGCAGGTTTTCATAGGCATTTAATTGCACTGGAGGAGACTGCCCATTCTTTTTCCGCAGAGCACCTAATAGATTCGAACTGACTCCCTTTGGGATTCTAGTGCAGCTTTTTACTACTAGGCTACCAGAGCTTCCTCTTCATTTCTTTAGTAATAGTAATAGTTAAATTATAGAGTTATTTTAAGGCCTAAATGAGTCAATGAATTTACTTTGCAAAGAGCTAGGCTGTAGAAGTGTAAGTAATCTTTCAAGTAAGATGGTACTTGAAAAATAACCTGTATTTGTGGTAAAATGCTTAGACTAGCAGATAGGCCAACTGAGGTGAAGCTTTCAAGTATGGAATCACAAAGCAGTAGGAACAGTTATAAGCCAACAGTAGTGACTGGAACATGTAATATGAGAACCATGAATGTAGGGAAATTAGACATTGTTAAGGAAGAAATGAAACTCGTAAATATTGACATACTAGATATTGGTGAGATGAGATGGACAGGCATAGGGCATTTTAAGTCAGACGATCACATGATCTACTATGCTGGAGATGAAAAGGTGAGTGAAAATGGGTTGCTTTAATAGTTTAAAAAGTCATTTTTAGATCCATCTTGAAATACAATACTGTGAGTGACAGGATAATATCCACACACATACAAGGAGGTCCAGTGAATACCACTATCATTCAGATATATAAACCAACAACCAGAGCCAAAGAAGAGGAGATAGAAGATTTCGACCAACTTTTGTGATCAGAGATTGCTCGAACACGCAATTAAGATGCATTAATAATAATGGGTGACTGGAATGCAAAAGTTGGGAACAGAGAAGGATCAGCAGTTGGGAAAACATGGACTTGGTAACAGAAATGAAGCTGGAGATAGAATGATAGAATTTTGCACAACAAATGACCTGTTAATTGTAAACACGTTTTATAAGAAACATAAACACAGACTATACACATGGATTTCACTTGGTACGCACAGGAATCAGATTGATAACATCTGTGGAAAGAACCACTGGAGAAGCTAAGTGTCAGCTGGGAAAACTAGGCCAGGTGCTGACTGTGGAACAGACCACCAACTACTCATACGCAAGTTCAAGCTGAAGCTAAGGAAAAGTAAACCAAACCCACAGGAACCAAAATATGACCTTGTGTCTATCACACCTGAATTCCAAGACCTTTGCAGGAACAGGTTTGAGACCTTGAAAACAAATGAGTGAAGACCAGAAGAGTTGCGGGAGGATATATAGAGTATCATCCAGGAAGAATGCAAAAGGTCAAAGAAAGAGGAGGAAGAAAAGATGTAAAAATAGATGTCAGAAGAGACTCTGAATATTGCACTAGAGCACCGAAAAGCCAAAGCAGAGGGAAGAAATCAAGATATTAAGGAGGAGAACAGAAGATTTCAAAGGGCAGCACAAGAAGATCAAGTATTATAATAAAATGTGCAAAAAGCTGGAATCAGAAAATTAAACGGGCTGCACTTTGCTCAGCATTTCTTAAGCTAAAGCAACTGAAGAACAAATGCAAGGCTTGAGTTGCAATACTTAAGGATGTTTTGGGCAGAATATTAAAGTATTAAAAGAAGAAGGAAAGAGTATACAGAGTTACCAAAAGGAATTGGCTAACACAGTGGTGATGAAGGAAGAAGTTCAAGCTGCTCTGCAAGAATTGGAAAAAAAACAAGGCCTCAGGAATTGATGGTATACTAATTGATATATTTCAACAAACAGATGCTGTAACCAAGTTATGCCAAGAAATCTGGAGGGCAACCACCTGGCCAACTGACTGGAAGAGTTTGATATTTCCGTTCCAAAGAAAGGTGACCTGGCAGAGTGCATAAATTATCGAGCAATATCATTAATATCACATGCAAGCAAAATTCTGCTGAAGATTATCCAAAACCAACTAGAACAGTACATCAACAGAGAACTGCCAGAAGTGCAGGCTGGGTTTAGAAGAGGTCGTGGTACTAGGGTATTGTAGCTAATGTTAGGTGGACCTTGGCTGAAAGCAGGGAGCACCAGAGAAATGTCTATCTGTGTTATATTGATTATGCGAAGACATTTGACTGCGTGGATCACAACAAATTGTGGCTAACTCTGAGAAGAATGAGAATCCGAGAACACTTGATCATGCTTATGTGAAACCTGTACTTGGACCAGGAGGCAGTTGTCAGAACAGAGCAAGGGAACACTGCATCGTTCAAAATTGAGAAGGGTGTACCCGAGGGATGTGTCCTATCTCCATACCTTTTCAATCTATATGCAGAACAGATTATCTGGGAGGCTAGATTTTATAAGGAGAAATGTGGCATAAGGATTAGAGGAAGACTCATCAACAATCTGTGTTATGCATATGACACAACTCAGCTCGCTGAGACTGAGGAGCACCTGAAGTGCTTGCTGCAGAAGGTTAAGGATTGAAGCTCATTATCAAGAAAACAAAGATTCTCACCACTGGGCCAATTGGCATCATTGTGATGGATAGTGAAGAGATGGAGATTGTTCACAGTTTTAGTTTGCTTAGTTCCACAATCAACAGTCTTGGCACCAGCAACCAGGAAATTATGCCTTGGAAAAAGGCATTATTCTGTGAAAGGTGGAGGATGAGTGAGAGAGTGAGAGAATGAGAGAGAGACAGAGAGAGAGAGGGAGAGAGAGAGAGACAAAGAGAGAGAGACAGAGAGAGAGACAGAGAATGAATGACCTTTAACAAGACAGACTGACATAGTGACTGTAATAATGAGCTTGAGCAGAGACAGCACAGATGATGCAGGAAAGAATAAGGTTCAGATCTGTTGTTCATAGGATTGCTATGAGTCATAGTAGATTTGGTGTCATCTATGAATGAGAGTTATCGTTATGTTTCCATGTATTTAAAAAACCTTTTGGGTTTGGCAGAACTGGGCCTATAGAGTAATGAGGCCAGGCTATAGACAATCTGTCAAAAGCAGCATCTGTATGAACGGTGCTTTCACAGTGATAACCTTGAGAAATAAATCAGTAATGATGGTGCTAAAACATTATGTGAAGCTTCATTTGAATATACAAATCTAGTTGCTGTTAAGTCCATCTCAAGTAATGGAGAACCTATGTGTGTCAAAGTAAAACTGTCTTTCATAGGGCTGGTTTTTGTGCATGCACGTGTGTGTGTGTGTGTGTGTGTGTGTGTGTGTGTGTGTGTGTTTTATCTTATGGCTGATATTTTTGTGTGTCCGTGTTAACTTTTTTTGTGTTCATGGCTGGCTTTTTTGTAGTAAATCACCAGAGCTTTCTTTTGAGGGGCCCTTTTGGTGGGGGACCAGATCTCCAGCTTTTTGTTTAGTAGCCAAGCACATTAACTATTTGCACTGCCCAAGAACTTCTTACATTTTAGCATGTTTGATTTTTTTCAAAACCAACTGTCTTGATTTATAATCAAATCCTATAAAAACCCTAGGAGTACTGCTGACTATTTAGCTATTAAGTCAACAAAGGACTTAAGGTGAGGCAGCCTGAGCAGCATGGAGCAGACGGAGGGCCATAATATACATTAGTTGTCATGTGCAGTGACTGGTAGAGGCCATTAAAGGTGGAAGAAGTGGTAGAGAAGTGTGGAGAGGGTTGGTGAAAAGACTGAGTAATACAGAATGCTGAGGGGCTGGAGGAAGAGTCAGCTGTGGGTTGGTTCTAACTCTGGTACACAACAAAAGCAACAATCATGATAGGTAACTTTCAGAAAAAGTGCAACATTCATGGAATGCAGGAGTTTAGGCTAGAGAGTTAAAGACATAGATGGTTTATACTAGAGGTTAAAGACATAGATGATAAAGCTTTAAATAGTAAGGAAGAGGCCAGTGTCTATGTGTGTGTGTGTCCCCCCCTCCCTGGCTAGTGTCTGTCTGTCTCTCCCTCCCTCTCTCTCTCCCCCACTTTCCTTCTTCTCTCTCTCTTTCTCCCTCTTTCTCTTCCCCTTTCTTTTCCTCTTTCCCTCTCCCCCCCCCGTGTGTGTGTGTGTGTGTGTGTGTGTGTGTGTGTGTAAACACAGAGGTGTATACAGGAAGTGTGACTAGAAGCATGTGTGCAGAGGGCAGAAGGAGTAACAGTCCAGAGCAGGGTGAAAGGTGTTTTGTTACATAACTCGAGGTTAGGGTCAGGGAGAAAACACTTTGATGGGCTTTTAGTCATACCAATAAATAATGTTTAGCCTCACATATGGTAAGAATAGAGTGGGTGCTCTCACTGTCTCAGTCTCTCTCTCTCTCTTTTTTACCCCAGGCAGCTGTGCAAAGATTTCACCATGTGATTCTGAAAGCATAACACTGAAAGCCTCTGACTGTGCCAAGAGAAGGGTGGAGGGGAACAAAGGCCAAAGCCAGGGCCAACGCCAGCTGCCAGGAACCCCCACCCCAACAGCAATAAAGGAAAATAAGAGCCGGCTCCACTTACCATCACACAGCTCACCAGGGTCAGCTTTCTGACTTAGACATTAACCACCTCCACACCTTTCTTCTTACCCCTCTCCATATTCCCTTCCTCCCTCTAGAAGGAAAACACTGTTGTTGTTGTTGTTAGGGGTCATGACGTAGAGCTTGATTCGGAGTAATCTCAAATGACAGAGTAGACCTGCCACATAAGGTTTTCCCAGGTTATCTGGTGACCCAGTGGTAAGAAACTGTCCTACAACCCCAAAGACATGCAGTTCAAATCCACCAGCTGCTTCATGGGAGAATGATGGGCAATCCCTTCCTCTGCTATTAACTGTTTCTGAAACCAGCTGGAGGATCAGCTATGGGTCAGTACTGACTGGATAGTACACAACAATAACAACAATCTTTATAGAAGTGAATCTTAAAGGTCTTCCTCCTGCAATCACTGGGTGGGTGTGAAACATCAGCCTTTCAATTAACCGCCAAGCATTTAACCACGGCACCACCAGAATCCAGAAAATTAGCTGCTTTCCCTTCTCTTTCCTTGGAGGGGTTGAAGAGTACTCTTACCGGCCAGTGGAACTCCTGGAGAGTCAAGGTTTAGGGAAATCAGAAAGAGAGAATCCCTTGAAGGTGAAGCCTGAAAGCTCATGTGGACATTGTGACGTGAAGACAGGGACAACTCAGCACAACTCTAAGGCTCAGGACGTGCACAGAGCTAAACTCTGTACAATCATGTCCTATTTTTACTAGTTTATCTACAAAATTCTAATACAAATGCCCTTATTTTTTTAAATGCGACCCTCTTCTGCTCTTCTTTGCTGACAGCTTATTCTAGGTGACCTTTTTGCAAAAGCAGAACCAATTCTCCACAGTCCCCATCTCCCATACTTCCCTTTCTAGTCTTCTACCCCTGGCTCTCTTCATTGCCTTCCGAAGTCTCAATTCTAGCTCAGACCTTTCATCTAGACACCTAGACACTCTGGTTTGATCATGTACAATGTATTTCTTGGATAATCTTAAACTAGTCATTTTTACTTGCCAGGAGCTTGATTTCATAATCAATTCTATATACCCTTCCTCTCAAAGAGTAAATGATGTTTTAAAAAACTGATTGATGAAAACCACAAAAAAGTATTATTGCCTAAAGTGACAGCTGTCATACATCAGCCAGACAATTGCTGATTATTAAAAATTATTGCCAGTAGTACTTTGAACTGCTTATTTTTAAGGTGACAGACTGAGCTTTTGTTCTCTTCTAAAACATCTGTCCTCGTGTCTTTACTACTTGCCAAATATTATTGACATCTAATAAAAAGCCAGGCTTTAACTGACAAATAACTTCTAGCTGCCATTTTCTTTCAAGATGATAAACTGAGCCAACATAATGATTACTTTGTTGTACTTTTCTATTGTATTACATTTGGTCACAATCATTCAACTCTTTAAATGCCATTAATTCAACTCAACTCTTTGCTGTTGAATTGCAAGCACTCAAACCTCTGTTGGGTTTGCGAGGCTGTAAATCCCATGGGAGAGAGATGAAGTTCATCTCATCTTTCTTATGAGGAGTTGCTGGTGAATTCAGACCAGCAGAGAGGTTGGCTTAGTTGTTCAACTCCTATGGACTACATTACCAGAGCTCCTTAATTGTTGTTATAGGAGATACAAACAAATGTAAAATACTATGTGACTGGGAGGTAATCAAGATAACAATCTTGCCTTTGAACATATAACTTGGTTTCTTCATCTTTATATATTTAAGACCCTGCTAGCATGCATTCACAGTAGGAAGTTCTGGTGGCCTGGTGGTAAGGAGCTGTATTGCAATTCTAGAGGCACACGGTTCAAATTCACCAGCTGCTCCATGAGAGAAATATGGGCAATCTCCGCCTGTGCAATGAGCTGTCTCTGAAAACTTGCAGGAGGGTCAGCTATGGGTCAGTTCTGACTCAATGGTACACAACAACAACAACAACAGCATTCACAATAAATGACTCTACAATAATTTACAATGTTTTCCTCAGGTTATATACATAATAATACCACTTAGAAACATACTACTAGTTGACATTGCACTAGTTCTGACCCAAGAATAGCCTTACGTGTGGCAGAGTAGAAATGTGCTCCTCAGGGTTTTCAATGGTTGCTTTTTGGGAAGCAGATCTCCAGGTCTTTCTTCTGAGGTGCCTGTGAAAGAATTAAAAACTCACTTTTATTCAAGATGGCATATTTCCATCACAAATTGAATTTAAAGTATATTTAGGAGTGCTTCCAATTGGATCAAAATCAGACTTCTTTATTTATAGAAGGAAGAAGAAACAGATTGACTTGACAGGCTGAAAGGCTGAGTTAAAATGGAATTTTAAACAGTTATGCTGTTAAATTTTTGGACAAAACCCACCAAAGCTCAAGGGTACATAGCACCCTCTGAAGGGAACACACAACCCCTACAAACCTTCCAACAGAGAACATTGATTTTAAAATGAAAATCACAGCACTATATCGTGCCTTGCAATCCCCGGGAATCCCAGCTTACCTATTCTAGTGCTTGGTGTATGCTCAACCTACACAGTAACACCTCATGGATTTCTTTGGTGGAAAGATGTATGTGTTATGAAATGAAATAATGAAAATAAACAAGGAGAATATTTTTCCCCAGTACTTCAGATATGTAATAGATGTAGCTCTCTGGCCTCCACCACGTTGGAGTGCCTTTAAGAACCCCAGACATCAATGACAGCTCTAGGACCACACAGGAAGCCAGTAGCAGAGCTAGAACCAGCCCCTGGTGGTGATTTGCTCTCATGGTTGGCTTACATTCCCTCACTTCTGCGAAATCATGTGGTGCCTGGAACAATTCCTCTGACCCTCTTAGAACTCATTCCTTTTTCAAGGGGATTAATTCCTTCTGGCTAAAGGCCAACAGAAGCCCTTACTGTCCTCCCCATTTACGGTGCTCAACAAATATGAAATGTGGCTCTTTGTTTTTGTTGTTATTAGATCAGGCTCTTCGTACCCCTATTATCTCACTCTGACTCCTCTTACTCATCTCCTTTCTCAACCCTCCAATTTGTTATCTGCCTCTGTGTATTGCCTTTAATGGATTTCTCTTCCTGCTTCCCCTCATCTTCCAAGAGCTTCATTTTTATGGACATTTCTAAAGCATCTTCTGTTGATTGCTATCATCCCTTGGCCTGAAAAGTCAGATAGGCCCACGGAAAGAATTCACTCTGAGAGCTCAGGCAAAGACGGGAAGGAAGGCAGCATCCACAGCAGAGAGAGATGGTGAGGTGTAATTTCAACAGGTGAGGCCAGGTCACTGTCCGTAGTTCCTGTGTACTGAACTCAAGTAGGCCTCAGAAAAGACAATACTTACATTCCTTTTGCCTTCTATCTATAAATCTACTTTTCAGAGGGCAGGACATCTTTCTCTTAGTCCCTGATAATCTTCCTGCATGGAATAGACCTCAACCACTGGAAGAGACAGAGACCCACAAATGTGCTTGACTTCTGAGAGACCTAGTAGATCAAGGACATCCTGGGACTCAATCATATTACAGAGCTGTAGGTTCTAAAAGGCCCTGGGCTGAAGATCAGTCTTTTGGGGAAGTGGTTCCCAGAGATCACAGCACATTTTCATTCTTGAGTGTGTGTTGTTGGAAAAGCTTTCCCAATGCCTAATTCCCTCTGGTTTGCTAGCCCAAAGGTCACCTGTCTGGTGGTTCAAATCCACCAGCTGCTCCATGGAAGAAGAGGAATCTCTTCCTGCATGATTTACAATCTCAGAACACTTGCTGCAGGGTCAAGTGTGAACTGGTCTTGACTCAAAAGCCAATAACTTTGACTTTTGAATTTTACCTTAGATGAGCTAAGGGTAACTGAATGGCGAGTTGGAGGATTGAGATAGGGAAGCACGGGCAAGGACCTCAGCCTCTGAGAAGCTCAGGACATCCTGGTAGTAGCATGATGGCAGGGAGCCATGACTCCAGGGGACGGAAGGCAGGAGATAGGATTCGAGTTGGCTTATAGGGAAGCAGCTTTACCAGCAATTCCAGTTTAAAAAAAAAGAACTTTGCCAGCACAGATCAAATCTTGGCTCTTTCTGTCTGGAATACTATGAGAATACATCTTTGGGATTCAACGATGAGGCTCTCCAGTCACTCCTCAGCCTTCCTCTTATGGAAGTAGAGGGGATTCTTATGACCCTTTGGATGGAGTTGGTGCCAAGGGCCACAAAGGAAGACTAGGCTCAGCATTGGATAAGGCTGATAATGACTAAAAATGAAACAGACGGTTCTGTTGTGTAAAGACCAAGAGGAATGTGGCTTCCACTACCAGGCAGAAAGATGTGGCTGGATTTCTGTGTGACCTTTCTGTTTATTTTTCTGCCAGAAATGTTCCCAAAAAACTCTTCCCCTGTTTTCTGTGAATGACAATGTTAGGAAGAGGTAAGCTAAAAAAGATGGAAGGAAACTAAGGGTCTTCTTCTCCTTCACCAACCCTCCACCTTCCTAAGCATGATGTCCTTCTCTGAAGAATACCCTATCCTAGCACATGCTCAAAATATGTGAAACGAAGTTTAATCATCTTTGCTGCCACAGAGCACTCTGGCTGCACCTTCTCCAAGACAGAGCTGTTTATTCTTCTGGCAGTCATTCAGCACTCTTCCCTAACATCACAGTTCAACGGCATCAATTCCTCTTCTGTCATCTTTAGTCATTGTCTAGCTCTCAAATACATACAGAATGACTGAAAAGATCATGGCTTGAATCAAGAGCACCTTACTCCTCAAACAGATACCATCCATTGCTCCTTAATAATTTGGAGAAATCCCTGACTACAGACTTCCTTAGTCCAATGTTGCTGTTAGTTGCTGTTGAGTCAAGTATGATCCATAGTGATCCTATGAACAACAGACCTGAACCCCGTCCTATCCTATTCCATCCTCCCGCTTCGTGACACATTAGAGTCTATTGTGGCAGTCATTGTGTCAATCCATCTGATTGAGGGTCTTCCTCTTCTTCACTGACCCTCTACCTTTCCAAATATGATGTCCCTGCCCAAGGAACAACCTCTCCTAGCAACATGCCCAAAGTATGTGAGGCGAAGCTTTATCATCTTTGCCTTCATGGCACACTCTGGCTACACTCTCTTTCTCCAAGACATTTGTTTGTTCTTTTGACATCATGGGATGTTCAGTACTCTTATCCAACACCACAGCTCAAAGTCATCAATTCTTCTTCTGTCATCCTTAATCATTGTCCAGCTCTCAGATGTGCATCAAGTGATCAGAAAGACCATGCCTGAATCAGATGCACCGTAGTCCTCAAGTTGACATCATTGTTCCTCAATAATTTGTAGAGGCCTCTGACTGGAACTTTCCCAACGTAATAGGTCTCCTGATTTCCTGAACGCTGGTACCAAAGGTGGTTGTGTTTTGTTTTTTTTTCTTTTCTTGTCGTGTACCATCAAATCGGATCTGAGTGGCACAGGAGGAGATTACCCCTTCTTCTCCAGTGGAGCATCTGCTGAATTTGTACTGCATACCTTCAGGATTGAAGCACAGTTTCTTGACACTAGGACACCAGAGCTCCCTGGTACAAAAGGTTTTAATTGTGGATCCAAGTAAGATGAAGTTGTTGACAATTCAATCTTTTCTCCATCTATTATGATGTCTATTGGTCTAGTGGGGAGAATTTTTATTTCCTTGATGTTGAGATGTAATCCATATTGAAGGCTCTATTCTTTGATATTCTGCAACCAGTGCTTCAAGTTCACCTCACTTTTGGCAAGCAAGGTTGTGTCATTGCATATTGCAGGTTATAAATAATATGACTTATACCACGGACTCCCACAAGAAGCACTAAATCTGTCTTAGTAAAAGTACAGGCAGAATGTTCCTTAGAAGTAAGGATGGAGAGACATTTTCTGTACTTTGGATGTTGTCAAGAAGGACCATTCCTAGAGAAGGAAATCATTCTTGGTAAAGTACAGGCTCAGCAAAAGGGGAAACTCAACAATGACATAGGTTCACATAGTATCTACAACAATGGACTCACACATAGCTATGACTGTAGGGACGGTACAGGACTAGCTGTTGTTTCAGTCTATTGTATATAAGGGAGCTCTGGTGGTTTTGTGGTAAGGAATTGCACTAATAACCCCAGGATAGACAGTTTGAATCTAACAGCTGTTCTGTGGAAGAAAGATGGGCAATCTCCTCTCATATGATTTATGGTTTTTTAAAACCCTCATGAAGGTCAGTTATGAGTTGCTTCTGACTCGATGGTACACAACAACAACAACAACTACAACTACATTGTACATAGGGTTACTATGTGTTGAAAGCAATTTGATGGCACCTAAAAACAACATGTGAAAGATGGATATAAAAGTTCTGGAATTCTAGGTAATAGTGAACCCTGGCTACAGGATAGTTGAGTTTCTACCCCTACCCTTAAAAACTTGGTTCCAGCCCCAGATTCACATTCTTCTCCACTGCAAGTCCTCTGACTTTTGTGGCCTGCTTTTCTATAGTTTGATTATTAGTTTCAAGTTGAATTACATTAATCTTTAAATCATTTCATTTACAATAACGGCTTTCTTTCAACCAGGTGGGAAGAAGAGGTCCCAGCTCTTCTCCTCTAAGCTCTTATGTAGTGGTAGACATCAAATAGTTTCCTCACTAAACATGTGCCCAACCAAGATTTAATATTGGAATGACCAGCCCAGTCAACCTTGTATTGTGTGAGGTGGTTTGAGATATCAAAGCTTTACTAGGCTGTCATTATTCACTTCCTTAGAGTAGGAAATATTCACCCTTTTAGTATAGAGAAGACTCCTTCTCTGATGCTTGTCTTCTGGAACTCTTTCTCTTTCCTTCACACTAGACTTCCAGAGCTCCCTGGACAAGATTTGTTGTTGTTAAATGCCATCAAGTGGAGCACAACTCATAATGACCCTATGAAAAAAATATCTGAACCCTGTTCTGTAACTATCATCATTTCTCTAATGGACAAGATTTAGTGACTAATAAAATGTAAGAAAATCCAGTAAAAATAGCAAAGTTCAACAAGATACCAAACAACAAATGCTGGCAAAGATGTGGAGAGACTGGAACTCTTCTTATTCACTGCTGGTGGGAATGTAAAATGGTACAACCACTATACTATGGAAAGCAATCTGGTGCTTTCTCAAAAAGTTAGAAATAGCCCTGCCTGGTGCTTCTCCAAGTCCTGACCCCTTTTGCTCCTCACTGTGCTGAAGTGCCACTAACATGTTGGACAAACTGTCCTGTAAAGTCACTAACATCAGCCTAGCCTCCTGGGGACCCAAGGCCCTGGACATTGCGGAGAATGAGATGTAGGGCCTGACACACATGTAGAAGATGTACTCAGCCTCCAAGCTGCTGAAGGCTGTTCGTATTGCTGCATGCCTGCACATGACCATGGAGACAGCGGTCCTCCTTGAGACTCTTGGTTGCCCTGGGTGCTGAGGTCCTTTGTACTTCAAACAGAAAACTAGTGTATTCAGAAGAGACTCCTCTTCCCATCGCATGTCCTTCCAGTCTGATAGCATCATGCTCTTGCTTCAGTAGCAGAAAGTTCTCCCTGTTCTTATCTGAGGTCTTCCTCAACTCCGATTATGAGAACCTCCCTTTCTGTCCTCAAGATCTTCAACATGCTTCACTCCTTTCTTTCCAAAAGTTTTAGTTTCTCTCTTTCTCTTGAATTATTTGAAATGAGTTAGTATTAACACCAAACAGTTCTAGCATGCTGCTTACTATATGCCAGCCATTATGCTAAATATATTATCAACTCATTGAATCTTCATATACAGTCTATAGTCAGGTAGGTACAAGAAAACTGTTTTATTTTACTTCATGGACAGTGTATTGTGGTTTTATTTGAACAAATTCTAGACCTGTGTCAACTCTGCATTAAGAAAGTCCATTGCCTTCCTCATCTGCTTCTCTCTTATCTTAATCAGCTTGGCTCATATCCCCACTAGCCTGCTCTAAGGGATACTTAGCAAGGTCACCACTGACCTACATGTGGCAAAAGCCAATGGCTAATACCTGACATCATCTCTCTTGACCTTTCTTGGCTCAGGCGGTGATTCTTTCTCTCCTCTCTAGGCTTTTCTGGCCCCATTTCCCTTCTATTGCACTGGCTACTCCTTCTCAATCTTTTTCACTGACTACAACTTCAACTTCCTCTTACTGTTTCTAGTCTTTCTGCCAGTTGAGTTGAGTACAACTTATAGAGACCTCATGATCAACCAATCTGAGCACTGTCCTATCTTATACCATCCTCACAATCTCTGACACTCAAGCCATTGCTACAGTTATCTTGTCAACCCAGCTGATTGAGGGTTTTCTCTTCCACTGCCCCTCCATCTGTCCAAGCATCATGTTCCTCGCTAAGGAATAACCTCTTCAGGCAACATGCCCGGCATATGTGCAGTGAAGCTTCATCATCTCTGCCTCCAACAAGCACGGCTCCAAAACATACCTGTTTTTTTCTTTTGGCAGTCCATGGGATTAGTATTTAGACTTCACCTTTTTTTCTACCTACACTGTTCTTCATGATCTCATGCCTTTCAGTGACTTTAAATATCACATAATGCAAACAGTTCTTACATTTTTATTTTTTGCCTGGACTTCAGACTTATACATTCAATCCTATTCTATTTCCTTTCTTTGTTTCCAATGTTAGGTGCCATTAAGTCGGTTATGATTCTGAGGGACCCTGTGAACAAGAGATCTGAATTTTGTTCTGTCTTGTACTATCCTCATGATTTCGGATGTGTCTGAGCACATTTACTGTGTCAATTCATCCTTCTTCCTCTTTCACTGTCCATGTGCTCAACTTCCCTCAGAATTTCTATCACGAGGTCAAGAAAATGAAGATTGAGGACTAGTACATTAGGCAAGCTCTAATGTGCCTTCCATCTCCAAGAGTCTCTAGAATAAAATGGCATAGCTTGGCATAGCACTGCTAACCCAAAGAGGTTCTGAACTATCTGCGTAGTCTACCATCTTGATGATGGGACATATGAGTCGGCCACCATTTTTATGATAGAAACACATGAAAGTACTTCAAATACTTATTAAAGGAAAAGACTAAATCAAAACATAGAATTAACAAAGTAAGAACAGAGAATTGTAAACAGAACAGCACAGAGCCGTCTTGAACATTTTCGTGTCCAACAGACACCACATACTTAACATGTCTAAAGCAGGAATGCTTCATTCTCTCCAACTCCAAATTAATTTCTTTCCTGGTTGACTCTATTAAATGTAAAGATGTTTTACTCTCTTGCTTATAATGAATACTTACAGTCATCCTCAACTCTTGATATTCCCTTAGCAATCTCACAACAAATTCAGAGTAAGCCCTGCCCACTTTAGCTTTAAAATTCAATGCAAGCTGGACCACTACTAATTACTTGTTCTACTTGCAGGTATAAAACACCAATTTTCTTTCTCTGACTGCTGCTTCCCACCTTGTCTTCTACTCCTTTCTTGGCCCCCTCGGGCTGCTTCTCTACAGAATAGCCTGATTGTTCTAAAATAGATATTACAACATAACAATAATCTTGTCCTTAAAAGCCTCCAAAGAAGAGTCCAAATCTGTTTCCATAGGCTTTTCAACCCTGCATAACTGACGCTGCCTGCCCGAGAGCCAGCAGCCCTCTTCTCCCTCGGCACATGATGAGCTGCCCTACCAACCTTCTCTGTCTCTTGAGCCTACTGAGTTCTCCTCTTTCCACTTACTGTTCCCTTTTCTGGCAACACCCTTCCCTGATGCACAGCTGTCTCCTTCACACCTTTCAGTCTGCAACTCTAATGACACCTTCTCAGGTAGGTTTGTCCTAATTTCTAGAACCAACCCAAAATGTCCACTGCTATTGAGATGATTCAGACTCATATTGACCCTACAGGACAAACCCTGTGGGGTTTTCAGAGCTGTTTTCTGAAGCAAAATGCCATATCTATCTCCCACAAGGTGGCTGGTGAATTTAAATACCAACCTTTTAGTTAGCAGCTCAACAGTTTAAACACTGTACCGGGGGTCCCTCTCTGAGTTAAAAGATCCCCTAATGTCTCCAATTTATGTTCTATGACTCCCTGGGCAGTGTAAACTGTTAACATGCTTGGCTACTAACTGAAAGATTGGAAGTTTAAGTCCAGATAGAGGCGTCTATGAAGAAAGGCTTGGTAAACTACTTTCAGAAAAATTGAAGTCATTGAAAAGTACGGATTCGCACATAAACTTGCCATCAGTCGGAGCTGACTGGATGGCAAGTGGGGGTGGGGTGGTGGTGGCCAGTTGCTATTACTCAACTCAATAATGACTCATTGCCTTGGAGTCAGAACTGATTCATAACTGACCTTCCAGTGGGTTTTCAGAGGCTGTGAACAAGGAGGAACCCGTCCTTGGAAAGGGGCGTGATGCTTGGGAGGGGGAAGGGGCAGCTCAGGAGAGAAAGACTCTTGATGAGATGGATTAATTCAGTGCTGTTGTGCATAGGGTCATTATGATTTGCAGGTGACTCAACGGCACATAACAACAACAAACCCTATGAGAGGAGACTTCTCATTTCTCTCCCTCAGAGCAGCTGGTAGGTTGGAACCACCTGCCTTTGGGTTGGCAGCACAACTGCTTACCCATTAGGCCACCACAGCTCCTCACAGACATGAAATTATTTAAGTATTTGACTTCTAAACTAAAGCTCAGTGGGTTGGACCCATTAGTTTCTCTACTGGAGAAAGATGTAGCAGTTTGTTGATTTACAGCTTTGGAAAACCCATGAGGCAATTCTATTCTGTCCTATAGGGTCGCTAGGAGTAGGAATCGACTCAAAAAGCAGTGGGATACATATTATAAATGTATGTCCCTCTAATCATTTCCCAACCCCTCCTCCCCAAGGTAAAGACTCCTTGGATCAGGGACTGACTTGTATTCACAATGCCTACAACACTCCATGGCACACAGTAGGCACTAAATATGTGTGGATGGGCTCCAACTTTCCACCTGTTCCTGGCCTATTCAGGGGGCCTGGGCATCTTTCAGAGAAAAAGGCGGCCATGGGAAGCGGAGGCTGTGGGTCTGTTCAGCCTGTCCTCTCCTCTAGGCCCAGGGCCAGCTCCTGACCATCTGCCTCTTCCTGTTTTTGTCCTCCGCTCAGTGTGGGGAGGCCATGAGCCAGTTCAGTGCAGGGGCAGGAGTAGGTGGAAAGGGTGGGGGCCAGCCCATCAGTGAAAACACAGGCCGCAGTCCAGATAGATGGTATCGAGTCTTAATGACCTCAGCTGCATTTAATTAAAAATGGAAGGGTTTGTTGGAAGCAGGACTTTAAACCAGTTCGTCTGCTTTGACCCCACGCTGAGAAGGCACATTTCCACCTCACGTATAGAAGGCAGGAATCAGAATCTACACTTTAAAACAAGATCTTACGTGTACATCAGAATCACCTGGAGAGCTGTGAGAATCACCTTGGGATAATAACCACTTATTAAGGGGGGTGAAAGGAAAGGCAGTGCACAGAGTAAGTCAGGATCAGAAATTGTGAGTATTGTAATTAATGCTCTAAAAGAAAATGCATGTGAATGATTAAAAAATTAATAAGCTTTATAAAATCTCACTCAAATCACAATTTTAAAACCATTTCTTAAAACAGCTACTGCCATTGAAAATAAAGAACACGTGAATTATACAAAATGGATGATACCGGAGGACATTATGCTGAGTGAAATATCTCAGTCACAAAAAGACAAATACAACATAATGACACTGTTATAAAACACGACTGACATGAGGGCTAGGGGGAAACTAAGGAAAGAGAGGATAAATAATCTACACGGCATTGAAACAGACAAGGGAGAGAACTGTATAAAAGGAATATATGATTAGGTATTATTGGCATGACGAGAGTCCAGAATAAGAGCTGCATAGTTAAGTGGTCTGGGGTGGAGGTGGGGGACTGTATAACAATGAAAAAACCAAACTTTTTCCCCCAAAGAAAACAATCTGGGGGAAGGGGGAGGAAGGAAAATGTGTAACAATGAATGATTGGAAACCCAAGTTATTTCTAAACTTTCATTAAAATCTCAATAAAAGAAAAATCAACAGCTACTGCCAAATATGTCATCAAAAACTACATCCCCACCACTGATCAAACTTCAGCCTCATTTTATATGATCAAGCTCCTGGATTTTGCTATCACTTTGATTAAAAATGATACCTCATTGTTATTAGGTTTTGTTTTTAAAGACTCATCGGAGAGCTTGTTTAAAAAATGTAGATTGTGATTTAGTGTGTAGGTGGTTAAAAAAGGTAAATTCTCGGTAGGGGGTGGAAGGCCTTGTGGGCCAGCAGTCCGCATCCTGCTCTCATTTCTGTTCTGTTCTAAACTTCAATTAAGGGAGCAACAAAAGCTCCCTATCATGAAGCCAAGTGTGGTGATCTCATCAGCTAAGACAAATTTATTTTTTTTCTGGTTGTATTTATAGAATCCTTTCTTGTTTTCTTGGACAACCCTAACTGGCATCATCTTGTTTACCTTCTTTTCATCTGGATTTGCATTTGTTGGGGGCAGCTTTTTATCTCTTGTTGTCTTAGCTTCCTTGGGTTTCCAATTTCTCTGTTTTTCTTCTCTGAGTTTGTGTCTGTGGATTGCCTTTCAAATCATATCATTTGTAATTCCCAGTTACTATGGTGGTGATTAGGGGAACTCTGGTAGCCTGGTGGTAAGAAACTGCACTACAATCCCAAAGGTGTGTGGTTCCAATCTACCAGCTGCTCTGCAGGAAAAGGATTGGCGGTCTCCTCCCATGTAATTGACTGTCTCTAGTAAGTTAACTGTGAGTCGCTTCTGACTTGATGGTTCACAGTACTATAACTAATACTATTGGTGATTAGTATCAAGCAATAGACAACATTGATTTCCACTCAGCACTTGTCGATAACTTCATAGCGGTGACTCTTGCTTCCAGGATGAGGCTGGTGCTTGGTGTCTGTTTTCCCTTTCTGTCAATCATGTGCCCTTGTGCTAGGCCCTCCATCCACTAAGCAAAGAATGAAAAGGGCTGATGATCATTCCCTACAGGCTTCTGACTATTCCTACAGACTCCTGGCTAATACAACTACCTCACAGTGGCATTTGACTGAAAATGCGATCTTACAGAGAATATTCAGTGTGGTTGTCAAGAAGCTGATCATGATTCCCAGTGACCCTGTGTGTCAGAGAACTGAGAGCTCCACAGGGTTCTCGGGGGATGATTTTTTTTTGGAAGTGGATCACCACCTCTTTCTTTAAAATACTTCTGGATGGGCTCAAACCTCTAAAATTTTTATTAGTGGCCAAATGTGTTAATTACTTTCACTATCTAGTGGCTGAATCAAAAAGTGAGGTTAGAATGTGCAACTTGGTTGGGAAGGTGCCTGTCAACAGTGTACTCTCTTTCTTGTGGTCCATTAACTTAGTTACTGTCTAAGCCAGGAGAAGAGGACTCTGAAATCTAGGAACAAACTAAATGTAGGTTGCATTCCGCTCCTATTGCCTGGGAATGACTGTCAAAAAGGAAAAAAGAGGCACCATGGCTAAATCAAGGTAGGTACCACATGACAAATATTTTTTGGTGCTGTTTAACGTCTTAGATATTACAATATGCACAGAGATATTGCTGCTTTGGGCTCCAGCCTACTGCAGTAAAGCCAGCATCACAATAAAATTAATTATGCCAACTATTGTCATCCCAGCACATACAAGGTGATATTTACACTATGCTATAGCCTACTAAGTGTGCAATAGCATTATGTCACAGTTGGAAATAGTGTAAGAATTACCAAAATGTGACAGAGAGACACATGAACACCTGCTATTGGAAAAATGGCACCAGCAGACTTTCTCTGTGCAGGGATGCTACAAACCTTCAACTTGTTAAAAAAAAAAAGTTATACTATCTGCAAAGCTCAGAAAAGTGAAGCACAGTACAATAGGTTAGCTTGTCTGTAACTCCCCTGCATCATGACTTCCCAGGCATGCATTCTTTTTTTTTTTTTTTTACAGAAAAGTTAGATTTTCATTTATTCATTATTGCACATTTTACACCTCTCTCTCCCCCCTCCCCCAGCTGACTTTTCCCCCACTTGTTTATTTTGATACAAATTCTTTCCATTTCCCTCACCACCCCCCCATCAAATTGTACAATCCAATGATTAATTCCTTTTCCCCCTGTACATTCACATCCCTCTGCTTCCAGCCTCTCCCACCCATCCTCAATCCTTATACTCCTTCTACAATAACAGTCTTATACAATATTTATCTTTGTAGGACTGTTAGTTCACTCAGCATAATGCTTTCCAGTCCTTCCCAAGTTAGGTAATAATTTACAAAGTTATTACTCCTGTGTGCTGCATAGTATTCCATTGTGTGAATGTATCATAATTTCTCAATCCGGTCGATTGCGGCTGGACATTTGGGCTGTTTCCATGTTCTTATGCTGGTGAATAATACTGCTATAAACACTGATGTACAAACATCAGTTTGTGCCTCATTCTCATATTCTCAGAGTATATTCCAAGTAGTGGAATAGCTGGTTCATATGGAATTTCTATGTTCAGCCTTTTGAGGAAGCGCCAAACTGCATTCCAGAATGGTTGCACCATTTTACAATCCCACCAACAATGTTTAAGAATTCCTTTCTCACCACATCCTCGCCAACATCTATTACTTGTTGCCCTGTTAAACTTTACCACTCTTACTGGAGTGAGATGGTACCTCATTGTGGTTTTGATTTGCATCTCTCTTTTTATTATTATTATTATTATTCATTTTAATAGACATTTACAGAGGTTTTGGATTCCATTCATTCATTGCTGCACTTTTCTCCCTGCTCCCGCCCCAGTTTGCTCCTCTCTTTGAAAAGTAAAAGAAAAATTCCTTCATTGGTATACAATCCTCCCCAAGCCCTAGCCCCCTCCCCCGAGTGCACTCCACTATGCAACATTAATTCTGGACTCTTGTGATAACCATAATGCCCTATCATATATCGCTTTTAAATTATTTTCTCTCTCGTCTGTTTCAATGCAGTATACATAATTTATCCAGCTTTTCTCAGTCTTAGCCCAACCCTGATGTCAGTCCAATTCTACAACAGTGGCACAATACAGTATTTGTCCCTTTGTGACTGAGACATTTCACTCAGCATAATGTCCTCCAGGGTCACCCATCTTGAACAATATTGCATGAGTTCCTTATTTTTCAATGCAGCATAGTATTCCATTGTGTGAATATACCACACTTCTCTATCTATTCATTTGTCGATGGGCACTTAGGTTGTTTCCAGCTCCTTGCTATTGTGAACAAAGCCACAATAAACATGGATGTGCATATATCTGCTTGGATGGCGGTTATGGTCTCTTTAGAGTATAATCTCAGTAGTGGAATTGCTGGGTCAAATGGCATCTCTATTTGCAACCTTTTGAGAAAGCACCACACCACTTTCCACAGTGCTTGCACCATTTTACATTTCCACCAACAGTGAATAAGTGTTCCAGTCTCTCCACAACCTCACCAGCACTTGTTGCTTGCTGTTCTGTTAAAGTTTGTTATTCATACTGGAGTGAGATGATATCTCATAGTTGTTTTGATTTGCGTCTCTCTTAGAGCTAGGGGTCTTGAACATTTCTTCATGTGCTTGTTGGCCATCTGAATGTTTTCTTTGGTGAAGTGTCTGTTCATATTTATCTTGTTGTGGTGCAGGTATGCATTCTTAATGAGGCAAATCGGTCCTCTGGAGACTTTGAAAACAATCTTAACCTTTTATGTGTAAAGCAAATACATACAAATGGTTCAAAACCAATATACAATGAACGTATCTGTGGAATTAAAATTTTGTGAGGAGGCCCGGAAAATGGGGTTGGGGGGAAGGTTTCTTAAGGGAACACTCAGCTCATTGACATTGAGTGGAATCAACTCACAGCTCACCCTCCAGCAGGTTTTTGGAGGTTGTGTATTGCGCAGATGGAGATTGCCCATCTTTCTCCCATGGAGTGGCTGGCGCCTTTGGGTTTGCAGTGCAACTCCTTACCCCTGAGAACCCTCATCCTAAAGCCTCTCGGGATGGTTGGTCTCATGTGATTTCCTTCCTCTCTCCTGATCAAAACTGGCTTTTGGCAAAGGATCTAAAACACATCACCTCTAAAATATAAATGACGGACCACAGTTTAAAATAGCATCCCTCACAGGGATGTTTGTCTGCTAATAGGCCTGACAACACCCTGCAATAAAAAGAGTTGAAACTCTGATTGTGAAATTGTAGGCTGCAGCAAGCAGGGCAGGGAGAGTTGAAAAACTTGGAGTTGTTGACTATTGTTTTTCCACTGAGAGATTTGGATACATTGTCTGCCAAAAGATTTTTTTAAAATTGCTTTTCTATATAAAAGCCTTTTAACTGTGATTTAGTCACAAAAAATGTCTTCATGTCTAGCATAATTGATTGCTAAGGCAAACCAGAGGAGAGTTTTTTGAAGTCAGAACAGTTTAGGAAAATTCAGAACACGGGACCCTCTCATTGTCCCTGAAATCAGAGCTTTAAACTTTGACCAGATTGGCTTATGTCAAAGATAGTTGTCAGTACTAACTTGGCCCGAATAGAGATGAAGTGACTGTGGAGGTGGTGGTGTGTGCCTGCTGCACGTGTGTGTGTGTGTGTGTGTGTGTGTCTAGAAAGAAAAAGTGCTCTTCGCGGTCGAGGATGTTACTTTGTATGTTACTTTATGCAGAGGCAGTACTGTGAACCAGATTTTCACCTTGTACTGTGAAAACACTGGGGCCAGATCTGTCTGTGCCTGAGATGTACTGAAATGAGCATCATGTGCAAGGCTCAAGGGCCATGAAGTCATCCTCTCACTATTCTTGGCTTTAGCCAAGCTCTCACTGGTGACCCATGTCCAGTTTTGGCTTTCTAGCTAAAAAAGAGACTGAGATCCAATTGGCTAGGGTCCATATAAGAACAAATAAAATGACTGAATGTTTGGAAAATAGGTCCTATGTAAAATGGAATTGGGACGGCTTAATTTAGACTAGAGAGAGCAGAAGGAAGAGGCTATTTACATGGGGAATAGTGACGAATGATTCTTTTTCTGCTGTTTTAGAGGTAGATGCCTAAAAATAATATTCATGCTTTATTGCTCCCCGCTGATAACTAAATAAAAGAAATTGGGTTTGCTTGCAGCTGTCGAGTTGTAGGGTGGATATAAGGAATCCCAGTTTTTTTGTTATATATTGTTCTTTCGTGCTACTCAGTTTTGTTTCTCCATCTGGAATTTGAAAAAACAAAACCAAACCAACATGAGGCATGCTAAGGTTGGTTTTGAAGATGCAAACAATTAGCCCAAAGACATAATGGACCATTTGAACTTGTGCATCTCTGACTCTGACACCAGAACCAGATGGTGGCCAGCTACCTTTTGCTTTTAAAAGGATCACACAAAAAGGTCATGGAGAGGGTGGGAGGAAAAAAAAATCAAAGAAAAGATCGAGCTTGCTGGTGGATAGAACCTGGTGGTTGTTGTTGTTGCTATTATGCCATTTGAGTCAAGTATGACTTGTAGCAACCCTATGAACAGCCAGCCTGAACCCTGCCCTGTTCTGTGCATCCTCATAATGTCTCACACACCACAGCCCATTGCTGATTTCACTGTATCACTACATCTGTCTCCCTCTCTTTCGCTGACCCTTCATCTTTCCAAACATGATGTCCCTTTCCAACGAGTAGCTTTGTCTAGCTACATGTCTAAAGTATAAAAGACAAAGCCTCTTCATCTTTGCCTCCAAGAACCACTCCAGTTATACATTTTTCAAGACGTATATATTCTTTTGGCAGTAGTCCATGGGATATTCAATACTTGTCTCCAGCACCACAACTCAAAGGCATCAACATTTCTTCTGCCATGCTTATTGATTATCCAGCTCTCTAACATAGAACTCGTGATTGAGAAGACCATGGCCTGAATCAGGGGAACCTTAGTCTTCAAACTGACATCACTGCTCTTCAGTATTTTGGAGTGGTCCCTGAAAGCAGACTTGCCTAGTGCAATACATTGTCTGATTTCCTAATTGCTGGGACCAAGTGTGTTGGTTGTTGATCCAAGGAAGATGAAATAGTTGGCACATTCACTCCTTTCTTCTATTATGATGTTGCCTGTCCTGTGGGGAACTTTATTTTCTTGATGTTGAGAAGTAATCCAAACTGAAGGCTGTAGTCCTTGATCTTCTGCAACAATTGTTTGATATCTTACTCACTTTCAGCAAGCAAAGTTGTGTCATCTGCATAATGCAGGTTGTTGATGACTCTTCTTCCAATATTGATATTATAAGTTCTTAATCATGCTTCAAAACTGGAGGTGAAACCCTTGCAGCTCAACTTTCAGCCAAACAATAGATAAATCTATAAGGTAAACATGTCTGGTAGCCTAGGGTTAAAGAGCAGGGCTGCCATCTTGGAAGCATATGGCTTGAATCCATCAGCTGCTCCACAGGAGAAAGATGGGGAATCTCCTTCCATGTGATTTTTGTTGTTGTTGTTGTTGTTGTTTTGAACCATAGAGTAGGAGCTAACCCATAGCTGACCCTTCAGTGGGTTTTCAGAGGCAGTTAATCACATGGGAGAAGATTGTTCCTACTTCTCCAGTGCAGCAGCTGGTGACCTCAAATCCTGTGCCTTTTACTGCCTCTGAAAACCTGCTGGAGGGTCAGCTATGAGTTGGTTCTGATGGTACTTAACAAGAACATCATAAGGTAAGCAATAGCACCGGGAAGGTACAAACTCCTTAGATCAACCTATGGAGATCAAAAGGAGTTTTTTCCCCCAGGGTCAAAGTTCAGGAGTCAGGTGGTGATAGGAAAGAAGAATGAGTCAAAATTAAAACATGAAGAGAATGTACAGCGGATGCATTGTAGGGATTGCAGTGAGTGGCATGATATTGGGTTTAAGAATTATTCCGTGGAAAACGGATATGCTCTCTAAATCTTTACCCAAATCCTAATAAAAGTTAAAATTTTTACAAGGTTAAAAGAATGGCTTTCACACAGGAGCAATCATTTTGTAAATTACTACCTACCTTGGGAGGAACTAGAGAGTATTATGCTGAGTGAATGAACTCAATCCCACAAGGACAAATATTGCATAAAACCATTATTGTAGAACAAATATGAGGATTCAAGGTGGGGGAGTGGGAAGTGTGGAAATCGAGGGGTGAGGATGGGGGATGTGGGTGGGGTGAAGGAAATGGGAAGAATCTTTTGTGAAAAACAATGTATTCAAACTTTGTAAATAAATCAGAATAATAATAAAAAAAGAATGGCTTTCCTGCAATAGAGCTAAATATTTATGAAGTGTCTGTGAACAAGGGCTTTGGTGGGGCCTTGGAAATTCCAGAAAATAGAGATTCCCCATTTTTGGAAAAGAAGCCCTGATAGTAAAGTAAATCAGCTGTTGAAGAAAGCTGTATGCTCTCCTTCCTTAAAGATTTACAGCCTCTGAAACCCAACAGATGGTCGTTATGAGTCAGACTCAATTCAAAGGCGACGAGGATGGTTCTAATTTTTATTTTCTGAAAAGTCCTGCTTTCAGGATAGTTGCTATTGTGTACCATTGAGTCAAAACTGACCCATAGCTGACCCTCCCGAGGGTTTTCAGAGGCAGTGAACTGCGCAGGAGGACACTGATCGTCCTTCTCCAGTCAGATTAAAGATTCATTTTTTCCATTTTCATTCCTAAAGGTTAAATGCTTTAGGATTTACTTGCACTCTGAAGGCATAGTCCATAGGAAGCTGCTCTACTAATCCAAAGACTATAACTCTCTGGTGGTTAGACTCTATTAGTGGCTTCATGAGAGAAAGCTGGGCAAACTCCTTTTGTGCAATTTACAGCCATGGAAATTCAGTAGAGAGTTAGCAGCTATGAATCAGTTCCAACTCCATGGCAATGAGTTTGAATCTGTAACAGTTTAAATGCTTTAGGATTTAACTGAAATCTGGTGATGTAATCTGTAGGAGTCGCTATTCTTTTTTTTTTCTTATTTTTTTCTTTTTTTCAGTTTCTAGGTTTCATTAGGAGTTGCTATTCTTATCCACAAAAGTCTCCATGGGAGAAAGACAAGCAATCTTTTCTGTGTGTGATTTGTTGTTGTTGTTATGTGCCGTCGAGTCGCTTGCGACTCATAGCCACCCTATGTACAACAGCCCTAAACTCTGCTCTGTCTTGTGCCATTTGCACCATCTCTGACACACCCATCCCGATTACCCCAGTCACTGAATCAATCCACCTCATAGGGGGCCTTCCCCTTCTGCGCTGTCCCTCCACCCTACGAAGCATGATGTCCCTCTCCAAGGACCTGTCTGTCCCTCCTTGCAACATGTCCAAAGTATGTTAGACGGAGCCTCAGAATCCTTGCCTCCAAGGAGCAGCCCAGTTTGACCCTTTCCAGGATGAATCCGTTTGTTACAGCCCCCAAAACCCAACAGAGTGTCACCTATAAGCCATTTTCAACCCAATGGCATTGAGTTGAAAAGTTAATGCTATGTACTAGAGTGAGTGAAAGGAAGAGGTGGGCACTTGTTCTCTCTGCTATTTATTGAACCTCTGGCCTTGGGCAAGCCATAACATCTTCATGTATTATGTAGTGATGATAATTGCTTTCCTTCTTTTTCACAGATTATTAAGCACTTCAGAAAAGATGAGAGGTAAATATGACAGTATTCTAGAAACTGCTCAGTGCTGTACAGACATAGGAACTCCTATTAATATGGCTAAATCATCCTTCCTGCTGAATAGATAGGAATGCCATTGGAAGAAAAACCCTCCATTATGCCACCAAGACTGTAAATCATCATAGGAAGATATTGCCCATCCTTCTTCTTGTGGAGTAACTGATGCATTTAAATTGCTAGCCTTTTGCTTAATAGTCAGATGTGTCCTCTATGTTGTTGTTGTTATGTGCCATCGAGTCGCTTGCGACTCATAGCGACCTTGGGTACAACAGCCCTAAACCCTGCTCTATCCTGTGTCAATCTCACTGCCTCTGACACATCCATCCCGATTACCCCAGTCACTGAATCAATCCATCTCATAGAGGGTCTTCCCCTCCTGCGCTATCCCTCCGCTCTGCCCAGCATGATGTCCCTCTCCAAAGACCTGTCTCTCCTTACAACATGTCCAAAGTATGTCAGGCGAAGCCCCAGAATCCGTGCCTCCAAGGAGCAGCCTGGTTTAACCCTCTCTAGGATGAATCTACTTGTTTTCTTGGCAGTCCATGGTGCATTCAATACTCTTCTCCAGCTCCACAGCTCAAAGGCGTCAATTCTCCTTCTATCCTCCCTAGTCATTGTCCAACTCTCTGATGCATAACAAGTGATTGCAAAAACCATGGCCTGTATCAGGCGCACCTTAGTCTCCAGAGAGACACCGTTGCTCTTGAGTACTTTAGCGAGGTTTCCTACTCTAAGTGTTAACTGAACCTGATTTCCAGATTTGAATTTCAAAACCCATGAAATCTGTCCATTTGAACATCTCACTTGCTCATCACTGACGATGTGTCTACCACGTGGTCGTCATTGTAATTGTCATAGATGCAATGATGACTCAGATGTAGTGCCTGGCTTTAAGAGGTTCCTGCATGATACAGTTTTTAATTAGGTTGTAGCTAAAGGTTTGCAGTTTAGACTCCTCACCTACTGGAAGAAAAGCCTGGTGCTGTGCTTCGGGGAAAAAATGACTGCCAAGAAAATCCTATGGAGCAATTCCATACAGTAACACCTGGGGTCTTTATGAGTCAGAACTGACAATTTAATAGTAGTTAGAACTTTTAGACTAGTTAGAGCTTTTGGTTTTAGGAGGGTAAATAGATAAGCAGAAAGGGAACTACAGTGCAGTGTGGTAAGCACTATGATTGCATTTAACAAAAAGTGCTATAGGATTTTACTCATGGGCTTCAAAACCAACTTTGTGGAGTAAAAAAAAAAACACAACCCCAAAACAAAACACCAACCCTCTCATTGCCATCGAGTTGGAGTAGCTGACCCTTCAATGGATCTCTGGAAGACTTTAAATCACACAGCAGGAGATTGCCCATCTTTCTGCCGTTTTGCATTCAAACTACCAGTGAAGTACTGCCTTCGACTTAGCAGCACAACTCCACGTTGAGCTAAGTTACTAGAGAGGTGACATCTCAAGTTAGTCAGGTAGAGAGTGTGTGAGCTGAGAGGACTTCAGTCTGAGGAATAACCATGTATGACAACTCAGAAACATATGAAATCCCAATGAACTTGAACAGCAAATCACATATAAGGATACACCTAGTCCATGCAGATTATAGGGAAGAAGGGATGTATCCTAACCAGGGGTCACATGAAAACAAACTTGTCGGTCTTCCTAACAAATTTAAACTTTACCCTGAGGAAAATACAGAACAAGTGAAATTAAAAATAAGTGTTTAGGTCATATAGAAACATAAAATGCAAAAATATGGCCTTTAACCTATCATAACTGAGTTTAAAAATCAAGTTGAGTTAAATTATGGGCAATCTCTCCTGTGCAATTAAACTGCCTCTGAAAACCTGTTGGAGAGTCAGCTATGAATTGGTTCTGCTTGATGATATACAACAATGACAACTATGGGTGTTGATTATGAATCCAAGGAAAATGGATTCATTGACAACATTAATCTTTTCTCCATATATAATAATAATGTTGCCTAATGGTTTAGTTGTGAGGATTTTTTTTACTTACTGGAAGTTTAATAAATGAAAAGTTTGTTCTTATTTTTATCTTATATCAAGATGAAATATCAAAAATATCTACAATGAATCAGCTCAGTCTTCATCCATGGACTAAATATATTTCTTTTCATGTGGTGACATATATCCATCTGTTCTTGTGAATACAGCTTAGCATGACATAAGGCTGCTTGACACCTCTCACAGTTTTATAAAACTAGTACCAGCTCACTAATACATGCACTGAAACCTTTGAATAATGAAAGCATCACATGTCAGCCAGAGGAAAACAAAATGACACATTCTAGTTGTGAGGATTTTTGTTTTGATGCTGCGGTATAATCTTTATGGAAGACTGTAGATGTGTTGGACACAATTAGCTGGCTTTAAACAAAGTAAATTAATCTGCATAACTTAAGTGGGTCTCAGTTGCAGACCTTAGAAGGAAAAACTGATGTGTCTTAGGGAAGAAATTTTGCCTGAAGACAGAAGCATGCAATTTTTCTTGAGACTACACCATGACCATATATAATTTTGTCAGAAGATAATTCTACCTAGACATTTGTATATACTGCAAATATACTGATGTGTATAAGAAAGCCAACAGAGGGCAAAATTAGGTAAATATCTTAAACATAACCAAACACCTTGAGAGAATGAGTTGCTGGTTCTAGGGTCTAAGAACAAGGTCAACTGGCATCATGTTGTCCACAAAGACAGTGTTCTACATTCTACTTTAGTGAATAGTGACTGAGGTCTTAAATACTTGAGTGGTCAAGGTGTAACTACTATTGGTCTCTCTCTGTCTGGAATAAAGAAGATGAAAAAAAAAATATCAAAGATGCATGTTGTTGATGATTGCTGTCAAGTCAAGCACAACTCATAGCGACTCTATGAACAAAAGACCTAAAGCCTTTCCATAACTATCATAATTTCTCCAAGTTCATAGAGTTTACAGAGTCATGCCGTTTAGGAAGTGGATGGCACTCCTGCTTCCAAACCTGTTTTACACCTGGGAGCTCCACCAAATACTGTCCACATTGGGAAACCATTCTGGAATTTGATACCCCAATGGCACAAAGTTCAGCATCACAGCAAACCCAAGTGACTTCATACAGCACATTGACAAAGAGTGATGTACAAAGCAGAAGAAGAGTGTTCCTCCAGATATAACAGCACTAGTCTCATTTAGCAGTGGTTAAGTGTCTTCAAGTCAGTTACAACTGAGAGTAAACTTTGCACAAAAGACCTGAACTCTGTTCTGTAACTAACATAATTTCTGTACTTTCATAGAGTTTAGAGAGTTTGTAGAGTTCCTAGAGACATCAAAGATACATAGAAACTAACTATTCCAAGAGATAATGGACAACATGAACCTTAACCTGTGACCCTGAGAATAGAAGAACTAGACTGTGCATGGCTACCACTGCTGACCAATCTAAAAGTGATCACCACTGGAGAAGGTTCTGGATGGAGTGACTGAAAAATGTGAAACAAAATTTAAAAACATGAAAGTAGCCAGACTTACTGGTCTGACAGAGAGTGGTAAACCCTTGAGACTATGACCCTTAGTGATCCTTTGAGCTTTGAACAAAACTCACACCTGTGGCTCAGCTTTTATCCAAACAATAATCAGGTGAACAGTAACATTACGGAAGTACTCACTCTTAGAACAATCAACCATACAAAATCACAACAGCATCATTTGTGCAGGAAGAAGCTTTCAAAGACCAAAGGAGGTAAGTTGGAAGGATGAAGGAAAATGAGAATCACAGGAGGAGGCAGGAAGAGTAATGTAATTAGAATGGATGTCATAAACCAAAACATGTTTAAATGGTTTAATGTAAAAGCAACTTACTCTGAACTTCCACAGACATCACAATAAAAAACAAGAAAAGAAATTGAAATAACTCTCCCTCTTCTGTTGGTTTTAAAATTTTAATTTGACTTATGTGCAAAGAACTGGAGAGAGAAATGAAAAGGGCTGAACTTGCTCAGAATTTCTTAAGCTGAAGGAACTAAAGAACAGGTTCAAGCCTTGCGTTACAATGCTTAAGGATGTTATGCATGTTGTTGTTTGTTGTTATGTGCCGTCGAGTCTCTTACGACTCATAGTGACCCTATGTACAACAGCCCTAAACTCCGCTATGTCCTGTGCCAATCGCACTGTCTCTGACACT